>NC_064289.1:1681791-1734108 GCF_019186545.1 Solanum stenotomum
TGGAGAAGACCTTAATAGGTCTTTTCTTTGCCATTTTAATCGCTATTATTGTCTCTAAACTTCGTTCCAAGCGATTTAAACTACCCCCAGGTCCAATTCCAGTCCCAGTTTTTGGAAATTGGCTTCAAGTTGGTGATGATTTGAACCATAGAAACCTTACTGACTATGCTAAAAAATTTGGTGATGTGTTCTTGCTTAGAATGGGGCAAAGGAACTTAGTTGTTGTGTCATCCCCTGAATTAGCTAAAGAAGTTTTACACACACAAGGGGTTGAATTTGGTTCAAGAACAAGAAATGTTGTTTTTGATATTTTTACAGGGAAGGGTCAAGATATGGTTTTTACAGTGTACGGTGAACACTGGAGGAAAATGAGGAGGATTATGACTGTACCCTTTTTTACTAATAAGGTGGTGCAGCAGTATAGAGGGGGGTGGGAGTCTGAGGCTGCTAGTGTGGTTGAGGATGTGAAGAAAAACCCTGAATCTGCTACAAATGGGATTGTTTTGAGGAAAAGATTGCAGCTTATGATGTATAATAACATGTTTAGGATTATGTTTGATAGAAGATTTGAGAGCGAAGATGATCCCCTTTTTGTTAAGCTTAGGGCTTTGAATGGTGAGAGGAGTAGATTGGCTCAGAGCTTTGAGTACAACTATGGTGATTTTATCCCTATTTTGAGGCCTTTCTTGAGAGGGTACTTGAAGATTTGTAAGGAAGTTAAGGAGAAGAGGTTGAAGCTATTCAAGGACTATTTTGTTGATGAAAGAAAGTAAGTTCAGTTCACTTTATCTCCTTTATGCTCAATTATTAATTTTCCTTAGTTTTATTCTCTTGATGTAAATGTGTAGGACATAGGATCAATCTAAAGAACCAATCTTTACTCAAGTCTCTTTTATAAATTAGGTGTATTGTTGGTAATGATCTTTGAATGTGAGAATCAGTGATCACATCACAAAGTGTTGTCTTATTGTCTAGGATTATAGGATCAATCTAAGGAACCAAACTTTACTCAATCCTGCATCAATGAGGGATGGTGTGACTGGACTTTTATGTGGTTTAGACAATTCTCAATGAGGGGTGATGAGATAACTTTTGGGTTTAGTTAGGTTCTATGTCTGTACTTTCTTATCATGGTATCCGAGCCAAGCTATTCTAATTCTTCGTTTACCCAATGTTGTATGTGTTGTCCATGCTCTAGATAGTAGGCCTGTGTGCAGGGGTGGTGTTGGAAGTCCCATTTGGTGTGGAATGGTGTGATTGAACTCTTCATATGGTCTTTGGGAAATTGAGCGCTTTTGAGGTTGAGTCAAGTTTGCGGTCTATTTTCGTACTCCCTCCGTTTCACAAAGAGTGACCTGGTTTGACTTGGCACGAAGTTTTAGAAAATAAAAAAGACTTTTGAATCTTGTGGTCCTAAATTAAAGTTATATCAAATGTACAAAATTGCCCTTCAATCTATGGCTTTAAACATACCATGTGGAAAGCTGAAATTAAAATGTTATAAAAAAAGGAAAGGAGGTCATTCTTTTTTAAACGGAAGGAGTACTAGATTTTGAATAAATTAATTAGACGTTAACTTGTATTATGGACCAAATTTGTTTGGTCAAAGCTGTAAATAAAAAGGATTGGAGGGAGAAATTCCTCTAGTTTAAATTTGAGTTGTTGTGGCGACTTAAATTTGCTTCAAAACATTTGATATTAGGGGTGTGTTAATTACGCGGTTTTCCTTTAAAGAGAGATAAAGGATAGTTTAGCCAAATATTGTCTGTAAGGTCTGGCTAGATGAAGTGCTTTGAGGTACAATTAGTTTTTAACATTTTTTTTTGCTTTGTGCAGGAAGCTTGCAAATACCAAGAGCATGGACAGCAATGCTCTAAAATGTGCCATTGATCACATTCTTGATGCTCAACAGAAGGGAGAGATCAACGAGGATAACGTTCTTTACATTGTTGAGAACATTAATGTTGCTGGTATGTTTCAAAATACTTTTTAATTCTCTCTGAACATACTTTGTTCTAGTTTGGTTTAATATGTGCATCTCCTTGTGAAAATGTTGAAAATAACTTTTAACGGTACTTGGTTTGGTATCCTCACGAGTTCCTTTTGGATAAGAATAACAGAATGGTGTGTTTGACTGGTAAACCAAGAATGACAAACATATTTTTTTTGTACGGTATTTGGATTTGCACCAAAGTTTAAGGAACTTATTTTATCAGTTGTTACATGATTTTTAATCATCCTAGTCAGAAACTAAGAAAAGTAATTTATAAGTGAATGCATTTGGGTGGGGAACAGCAACTAATTGCTAAAGAAAAGGAGGAATCCACCCGAGGGGCTCGCGTGTGGTTAGCTAGTTAGTGTGACAATCACTTTGCAGAGGGATGATCAGTAGCTGATCTTAGAGGATGATCAACTGCACTAGGACTGAGACATGGCTCAGATTCCTGTGAGGGGCAGCAGTGGGGAACTTTCCGGAATGGGTGAAAGCCTGACGGATCCCTGTTCCGATTTACTCTGTTTTTTAATCAATAGTAGTAGGTGAGAAGTTCCAAATAAGGGGATAGGTAACAGTTTGATATGGTTGGTGTACTTGCCAATTTTCTTGATGGGGGTTAGGTAGACAGGGTTGTTGGTGCACATTTTAAGGCATCTAACTTTCCATAAGTAATGACTTGAAACAACTCGTGTTAATTATGATCATGATAGTGGAGTAATGTACTAAAAGATCTTTAGTATCATTATTTTGTCTACAAAGAAAAGCACTGATGTAATTTTTGAAAATAAACTGTTATGGTAACATTCAAGTAGAACCGTAAATAAGTAACAAAGTGAACTGTATGATATACTATAAGGCCAAAGTCTCAAACAAAAATGGATTTAAGCGGTTTTCTGAGTTTTACTGAACTCACTGCTTTTGGTCTGTAGTGTGCATGCATATGAAAGAAGGATCTATTATATATATATGACAAAATCATACTCATTTTGAGCTCACTAATTGTAGATCTTGGAATTGCCTCTGGTCCTAAAGTAGTTTCGTCGCTTTGTCTTGTACTGAGCAATAAGTGAGCTTTATTTGAACCATTGAAGCATGTTTAGTTGTTTATATCGTTCATAAACTTCTTGGTTAGTTGATTATTCGGCTAATATGCTTAATTATTGTCATGAACAGCAATCGAAACAACATTATGGTCAATTGAGTGGGGTATCGCGGAACTAGTCAACCACCCTCACATCCAAAAGAAACTCCGTGACGAGATTGATACAGTTCTTGGACCAGGAGTGCAAGTAACTGAGCCAGACATGCCCAAGCTTCCGTACCTTCAGGCTGTGATCAAGGAGACTCTTAGACTCCGGATGGCAATTCCTCTCTTGGTCCCACACATGAACCTTCATGATGCAAAGCTTGCTGGATATGATATTCCAGCTGAGAGCAAAATCTTGGTCAATGCTTGGTGGCTAGCTAACAACCCCGCTCACTGGAAGAAACCAGAAGAGTTCAGACCCGAGAGGTTCTTCGAAGAGGAGAAGCACGTTGAGGCCAATGGCAATGACTTTAGATTTCTTCCTTTCGGTGTTGGTAGGAGGAGTTGCCCCGGAATTATCCTTGCTTTGCCAATTCTCGGCATCACTTTGGGACGTTTGGTGCAGAACTTTGAGATGTTGCCTCCTCCAGGGCAGTCGAAACTCGACACCTCGGAGAAAGGTGGACAGTTCAGTCTCCACATTTTGAAGCATTCTACCATTGTGATGAAACCAAGATCTTTCTGAAGTTTGTAACACTATCAGTAAAGGGCTTCTGAAGAAAACTGATAGAAGTATGATTGTTATTTTGATTGAAAAGTGAAAACCTTGCAAGTTTTATAGAAAACATTTTTCTTCTTGGACTAAAATTCATTATAAGATTTACATTTATCTGAAAATAATGATGTTCTCTTCATGTACAATAGCCATGGTACAAAATGAACTTTGATTTTCCCATAAGAACATTATTGAAGAATTAATTGCATTGTTTGGGCTAAAATTGTCATTCCATTCAACTTTTGGATTATACCTCCTTGGATGAGCAGGCATTGAGGAGGATCGATTTCGAATCATCCTTTTCAAACCAACTGAACCATTTTAATGAAAAAAATATGTTACTTGACGATAATGATGCTTAAAGTTTATTTAAGAAGGCATATGTCACATATTTTTCAATTATTAAAATTTTGTGTCAATCAAATATCACCGTATAAATTAAGACGGAAGGAATATTAGCTAAAGAATTGGTGAACGATGAACATGTTTGTGCCATTTGGTTAAGTTACATTATTATTCATCTAACCATGGATCTCTATATCATCTAGTAGACCTTAATCACCATTAATGCCTTGTCATTTACTTTCAATGAACAATTAATTTTTCATATGATTACTCTACTACTTTTTATTAATTCAGAAAGTCATATTTTTAAATAAATAAGTGACTTTCTAAAATATTTATAATAGTAATTAAATGATCACATGAGAACTCTAACTCAAATTTTTACATGGGTTCTTTGCATTATCATCTATTCATTACTTTTGATTATCATTTACATTGGGTTTCTCAGACCTTATAATAGTATATGCATATCATAGAGATTGAGCTCAACGAAAAAGGTGTATAAAGGAAATTTCTCACGACACCTCCTCAAATAAGTTAGGAATCGATTATATAAATTCTTATTTTTTTCATTTAACCTCCAATAATAATATCACTATAATTTTTGTATCATGAAAATTCATCATAAACTAGCATGATTTACATTGATTATCAACCTACTACAATACTCCTCCTTTATCCGAACTAAATCAATAATATAAATAACTCACGTCGATATTAATTAAGTAAAAACAAAAGATGTTGGAAAGAACAAGAATATAGGGATATGTAGGCTGAATGTTCGTTGAATGTTATACATCCGACAAATATTGCAGCATCGTAGAATGTTTGCATTCGGTGGATATATATCGAAGAGAGGCAAATTAATGTGTCCACTTTTGATAAATAAAAATTACTACCATGAATTAGTATTTTTACTAAAGATAACTAAAATATACAAAAAAATATTCACGAGAAAAATCAAATGAATTTAACATATACATAAAAAGAATCAAGAAAAATAAAGTTTCTTTGAAGCTGGCGGATTTGAATCTGCCTAGGAAAGATTTGAATTAAGTTTTGTTTGATACTATTTTTTAATCAATAATAGGTGGCATTATAAGAATTCGTTTGATTGTAAATAAATTATTATATCATGTATAAATAATAACTTACTCTAACACTATAATATAAATAATAAAATAAATAATGCAATAATTACTTGATACCTTCAATAAGATATCGAATAAAATAATTTTATATTTTATCTCAAAGTTATTACATCTTATAACCAGACAGGAAGTCGCATGTTAAGGAACCAGATGGAGTGGCAACAATAATTGATTTCGAGATTTACAAAAATGTGTCAGCCATGTAGTCCTGTCCCCACCACCCAACCCTCTTTGCCCCCTCGATTCACCTAAATCGTTTGTTTACATCTATTTTGATATGTTGTATTTGAATCGATTGAGGGTTATTTAAAAATAAATATTTTTTTTTATGGAATAAAAATAACATATATTCATATATTTTATCTTCTACAAAATTAACTTATGAAGCTATACAAAATATATTATTATAACTTGAAATTATTATACAAAACATAAACTTTAAAATTCAAATTCGCATCGTTCTATAAATTAATAGCATTTGAATTACAGTCGGTTTCCTCTATCTCCCTCTCATTTAGACTATTGTTCTTTTATATTTTGGAATTTCTCTTTTTCCCAAGGTGAGCCCCAGCTAGCTTGTTTACTCATAATAAATTGTAAACACTTATCAAGAAAATATAATTAAGATGTCATTATAATATATAGTGTAGACAAGCTAGCTGGTACATGCTTATAAATAGACTTGAAACGGACGAAAGCTTACAAAGTTATGAGCTATACATGGGAAATAGTACATGATTTTTTTATTTTTTATTTTTTTTGTCGATCTTCATAAAAGTTGATGATATATTTTGAAACAAAGTTTGACTAAAAATTAGCAAAAGTTATACTTGGAAATGATTCTAGCTAGGATAGATAATATGAGCTCATGAAAGAAGCAAAATTTTAAACGTTTAAATAAAATAAATAAAAAGAATACGCAAAAGAAAATACGATGCTCACATCAGGTGTGGGTAAGTTTCATCATGCTTACATGTTTAGAAGGTAAGAAAGACCTAATAAGTGCCCCCTTTTGGAAACAAAAATTTTTTAGCTACAAAGTTGCCTAAATTAACCTAGATGCACAAAGACAAATAAAGTAAAGTATATTCTTACCATAGATAAAAGTTATTTCCTTTGTCTCAATTTATATGACACATTTTTTATTTTTCACCAATTACAAAAAAAAAAAACACATTTTTTTATTCAATAAATATTTAATCACACTATAAAAGTGTACTCTTTTGTTTAAAAAAATTGATTTATCTTAACAATCATATGAAAAGATAGCAAAAGTGTTACCATATTTTTAAACTCTAAATTCATTAAATTACATCATATCATATAAATTGAACCGAATCGAACAAAGAAAGCATATAATCGACCAAGGGCAGAGACCCAAGTGGCAAAGAAAGTGAAAAAGCAATTTTATCATCCATATGATAGACCAATTGTAAAGTCCCAACTCCCAAGTGCCAAATTAAAAAATTATGTAGGAAAAAAAAGTTAACTTTATGACCCACTTTAAAGAATCAAAATATATAAAATTCCCCTATAACTCGTCGAAGAACAACTGGAGTATATATTATTCTCTCTTATATAGTAAAAAAAATAAAATATAGTACTACTTTGTTCGATTTATATGATTTATTTTTTTTTAATTTTTTTTTTTTAAATGACATTTTTATATTAACTAACCATTTTTTAAAAATATTCAATCAAACAAATATCTGTCGGTTATTTTAGATTACAAGTTTAAAAAATCTTTCTTTTTTAAAATTCCTATCAAATCAAAGTAACTCGTATAAAATGAGACGGAGGATTTAGTTAAGTAATATATATCTGTGTCTTCATCAAGAATCAACATCCACTTCACAATCCCTCAAAAAAATATTTTTTCTATGATGAATACTAGCTCCCATTTCCCAGGTGATCATAGATCATCTGATGGATTTGAATTCTGTCATCGCTTTGGTGGCGGTGGCGGTGGCGGTGGAGGAGGAGTTAACGATGTTCTCTGTTTTTCGAGCAGACGATCATCGGAGGAGGAGGTTGTTATTGGAAGTGGTAGTGATCGTACAGTAGTCCAAGGAGATTACTTCGATGGAGTTTTTAAGTATATACATCAGATGCTTATGGAAGATCAAGAAGATTTGGAAAATAGGCCATGTATGTTTCAAGATTGCATAGCTCTCCAAGCAGCTGAAAAATCGTTTTATGATGCGTTGAATCCACCTCCAGTTCATGGCGATTTCATTGATGATAGTGGTAATCAATTTCAAGACGATTACTGCGATGCTGTGAATCAATTTGTTGAGACAACTTTCAATTCTGATTTAGATGCTGACCAATGTTCCCTTTTTTATAATACTAATATCTGTCATGGTGTTGGTGATGGTATTAGTGTTGTCAATGGCGGTGCTGCATCGAATACAATCAATTATCATCAAGTCAATGATGTTAATCAAGGTGGGATATCAAGTTCAGATGGAAACAAAAAGCATACTCGAGATGAAAATAATGACAGTTCAAAAGGGCGAAAATCGAAGCAGTTAGCTAGTAATGGAACAGAGGAAACAGAGGATGGAAAAACAGAGGAGCACTATGATAAGGCGCTTCTTTGTCCAGGCTTGAATCCTTCCTTCTATGAAAATCGATCAAAATCAGCAACAGCATCAGATAATGCAGCATGGGATAAACAAAAGAGCTCTCATATAAAGCAGTCTAAACGTGGAAGGCCTCGTGGGAGCAAAAAAGGCGTTAAGCCGAATGAAGTAGTAGATCTTACTAGTCTCCTAACGCGTTGCGCGGAGGCTGCAGCAACCTACAACAGCAAAACATTCATAGAGGTTCTCAAGAAAATTAGGGAGCATTCTTCTCCTTTTGGTGACGCTACTTCAAGGCTGGCCTATTGCTTCGCCAATGCCCTCGAAGCTCGTTTTGCTGGCGGAGATGCAACATTGATCACAAGTAAGAAAATATCAGCTGCAGATTTCTTAAAAGCTTATCAGGTCTACATCACTGCTTGTCCATTCAAGAGGATGTCAAACATATTCGCAAACAAGTCTATCGCGAAGCTAACAAGTGAATCATCGAGGATACATATAATAGATTTTGGTATTCTATATGGATTTCAATGGCCTTGTATAATACACGGGATTTCCCTAAGGCCCGGGGGACCTCCAAAGCTTAAGATCACAGGAATCGATTTCCCTCAGCCAGGTTTTCGACCAGCTGAGAGAGTTGAGGAGACAGGACGACGTTTGAAGGACTATTGCAAGAGATTTGATGTTCCATTTGAGTATAAAGCAATAGCTAAGAAATGGGATGAGATTACACTGGAAGATTTGGACATTGACAGAGATGAAATAGTCGTGGTGAATTGTTTGTACAGGCTAAAGAATGTCCCTGATGAAACAGTAGTAACACACAACAACAAAAATCCAAGAGATGCCGTTCTCAACTTGATAAAGGAAATAAATCCTCATTACTTTGTCCATGGGATCGTTAACGCTATGTACAATGCATCTTTCTTTACTACAAGATTCCGAGAGGCTTTATTCCATTTCTCGTCCCAATTTGACATGTTTGAAGCCACGATGCCACGAGAAGATGAAGGAAGGATGACGTTTGAGCAGGAAGTATTCGGAAGAGATATAATGAACGTTATAGCTAGTGAAGGGGCGGAGAGAGTTGAGAGGCCGGAAAGTTACAAGAAATGGTCAGTGAGGAATCAGATAGCGGGGTTTAGACAACTTCCATTGGATCAAGACATCGTCAAGGAAGTAAAAACCAAGGTGAAAATGTTCTATCACACGGATTTTCTAGTGGATGAAGATAGCAATTGGATGTTGCAAGGCTGGAAAGGAAGAATCATGTATGCACTCTCAGTTTGGGAGCCTATTCATAAATAAAATCTTGCATTCATTTCTTGTAACAACATAAATCAATGGAAATTCAACAAATATATCGTCCTCTTTGACTTTCCAAATAGCAATAGTGTAACATAAACTGAAACTGACGAAATGCTAACTTGCTGTGACCACATGGCCTTAAAACTCTGACATAAGCTTCGTACGACGTAAAATATATTACAAATAAGCATAGTTGCCCCATATTCTAAAATTAAAACAGATCAAACAGCGGAGAAAGAGAGGAAAAAACTGACATTAAAACTTAAACAATATGACCAACATCAGATCTGTAGCAGAGTATACTAACATGTAAGTCACGTAACAATTGTGTCACAACATAAATTGAAACAGAGAAACAACGAATTTTAACAAATACATTTTTAACATATTGTAACAGCTGATCTGTCTTATTATTTTATTAGTTGTAAGTATATTTGTTTATGGACTTGGTTGACTTTCATTTAGACCTTCAAAACAATCCCAACTCCAAATGAAAGTCAACCAAGTCCATAAAGAAATCCTAACAAAACATTTTGCTGGGATTCATCCACACCTAACAAAGGTCTTGGGTTCGTTCCCTAGTAAAAATATCTTGATAAAGAGCGTTTTCCTTAGGTTTTACTACGGTTCAAATTCGGATTAATCGAGACCCCAAAACACAAGTGGAAAAACCTTAGAAAGAAAACAAAGCATACTTATCATGATCTATGTACTCATGAATAATAAGTGATTCACAAATGGGCTTGTTGTTACATTTAATTGCACGATTTGCTATTTAAATGGGCTAGTCTTTTATTTTTGTCCTTAGAAATCGAACTTTTATTTGGTGGGGTATAATTTCTTTAAGGCTGCGGGACGTAACTTGTGAGATACATGATGCAAAAATTTAAACTTATGTTCCGCAAAAAAGTTATTTGGCCTGAGGGACAGATATTAAAGACCGACACAGCTAGAGGAGAAAGTGCAAATGACAAAAGATGAAATAATTGTTCAGTGATATGGGCTCATCTTTTATCAGCCCATGAGCAAACCGAAGCCCACTATCCACGGCCCGTTATTATATCTTCTCTTACTTTCTGTGCCTTTTTATTTCTTTTTGGAAAAACAACACAAATGAGCCATAAAGCTCAAAATAATTATATGTTCACACCCCAATTCAAAATAATTCAAGAAATACTTATTCTCACAAAAAAATATTACTTCCTCCGTTTAAAAAAGAATGATCTCCTTTCCTTTTTAGTCAGTTTAAAAAAGAATGACCTTTTTCTTGTTTTGGTAACATTTTAATTTCAGTTTTCTATGTGGCATGTTTAGGGTCACAAGATTAAAGGGCAATTTTGTACATTTGACATAACTTTAATTTAGGACCACAAAATTTTAAAATCTTCTTTATTTTCTTAAACTTCGTGTCAAGTCAAACTAGATCATTCTTTTTGAAACGGAGGGAGTACATCCTATACCCCCTCTCTTATTCACTAAGGCTGACAATTTTTGCTTAATTGATATTAAATGAGTATCAGATATTATATTGGTATTATTAAGGCTGATAATTTCGCTTACCTGATACTAAATCTCTCTCTCTCTCTCTCTCTCTCTCTCTCTCTATATATATATATATATATATATATATATATATATACTAATTTAGCATCGCGAAATTAATTTTGGGATATATAATGTAATTATTCAGTGAGGTATGAATATAAAGGGTATATGTTTGTAATTATTTTATTTTTATGGGTATTTGCTTAGTTTCCCTTTTCCTTTACGTTGCTTCAAAATTTGATTTATTTGTCATTTCTGAATATTGTTCAATATAGTATAATAAAAAATACAAATTATTTCATATTTTGTTTTTCCTAAATAAATGTCATGGTGTCGTTAACACATTGCGATCAACGAAATATATTTTACTTATTTTCCTAAAAATATATATGAGAATGTCCGGCAGCTTTTGTTTCATTTTTATTTTCATTTTCATTGTGAACTTTTAGTTTTGCAATTTTCCTGAAGTTTTTGTTATTTCATCTTATTGACATTTGACACAAGGATTCTAGCTCAGGCAGAAAAAGATATTTGACATCTATTAAATATCTTATCTGACCAATATACTTTACGAAAGTTTTGGATAATTAAACAATTTTTTATTGTTGGGAAAATCTATTCACTCTAATTTCCTAATTAATTAATTGGAAAATTATACTATTTTTTTCTTTTCTTTTATTAGAAATTTTAATCATATAATTATTGTATAATGCATTTTTTTTAAAAATGGAAATAACGAAAGTCTCAAAGACGACTATCATATACTAGACGTGTTGGAAACTTTCAGATGATTATAATTTTATTTTTGTTATTACTATTTACCGTGTGTCTGGTATTTATTGAGGTTCAACTAAATTTGAATTTACGCATTGCATGGCTTATTTCTAGAAGCGACACTTCGAACAAAAAAAATTCATTTTCAAATGCTTAACCTTAAAATCTCTAGTTAATATACCTCTAGTTATAAGATGGAGAAATCTCAACCATCTAATCATAATCCACGTCGAAAAAGTCTTGTTTTATGTGTGCACAAAACAACATGTTCAAGTTTCCCTAACCTAGCCCTGTTGGATAATATTTCACAATGGGATAAATAAGATCATTGCAATAAAAATATCTTTTAGCGACAATAAATATTCACATTAACAAAGAGTGTTAAAGCCTTTACCAAAATTAGTTAATTGTTATTGGATTCAATATCGCTAAAGACTTTATGGACATATATAAAGAGTGCTAATTGTTGCTAAAAATACATATTTAATGGCAACTAAATTATTGTCATTAATTAATTACCGTTAAATATTTTTTTTTTACTCAATTGATAGATAGTGAATAAGTAAATTATAAAGTAGGTCTAGTCTGAAAAATTTTATTATGGTAGAGGCCCAACCAACAAAAGTTGGAAGAGGCTCCACCCATTTTTTGACATGTGGATCATGGAGCCAAACTTTTCTTTTTATACACATCTTTACTAAAGAAATTGTGAATAAGTAGAAAAATAATTACTAATTGCCTTGTAACTCTTCTTAATACACTCTATTTTAATTATCTAAAATAAATAATAATTCCGGAAAAATATTTTTAATAATATGAGACGGAGGGACCACAAGTTTGTATAGAACCTTTTCTCAATTAATAAATGCTAACATAATGTACATTCTCACTAGTCACTACGATAAATAATTTAACTAATGAAATAATTTATATTTTGTGTAAATGAAACGCAACATGATAAAATTAAACCAACAATCATTTAATGAGATTTTCGAGTTTTCAAAACAAACGATATCACTTTCTTTTTTTCCGCTCTTTTTTCATAGTCCTCCATTTCTTCACCCCATTGCTTTAGTAGCATTAAAGGGTTTATTTAATAGGTTATTANAAAAAAAAAATCGAGACCAAACCAACCCAACATTATATATATAATTTTAAAATTTTATTTTATACATAAAAATATTTACTTTGATATAATTTTTAAATATTTCTTATACATTTTCATGGTTTTTATCTTTTAATATATTATTTCAAGTTTGAAACTTAGAATTATGAATGAGCCAATAAAGATTATAGTCCACAAATGTGGGTAATTATAATAAAGCTTAAATTAAAATCAAATTAATATTAATGCAAAAAGAAAATCAATTCAACACTAAGAATGACAATCATATTGAATATTTGTTCTTTAGTTTTACATTGGTTTAGACAATTAAAATACATAATCTAATTTTAATTTCCTTTAATATTTAGTCATGTAACTAATACTTATTAAACTTAATTTTAGCATGATTTAGTACTTTTAAATTATGATCATTCTCATTATGACTTGTTAATTTGCAATATTTATTTTACGCAATTTTATTATTATTATTTTTGTTGGATATTTCAGTGTCACTAATTATATCATATTGTCATATATTTTTAAGAAACATCTTAGATAGTTATATTTTGGTAGGACTAAAGAAATATTTATATGTTTGTATAAATACTTTACCGGAAAAATCCGAAACAATCCGAAAAACCCGAAAAAAACTAGAGGTTGAAAAACCTGAGTTTTATTGGTTTGGTTTGGTTTATAAATTTATAAATCCGACACAAATGATTTGGTTTGATATTTGAAAAATCCGAACCAATCCAACCATGTACACCCCTATTTTTCACTTTCAATATAATATTTTAATTTATTTAATTGAAGTTCACACGGACCCCACAATTATCTTGCAATTCCCACTCAAACTTTACATTCTCTCTCCTTACGGTTTCATTTTTCAATCTTAACTAATGGTTTAGGCCCCATGATCCACATGTCAAAAAATGGATGAAGCCTCTTCAAACTTTTGTTGGTTGGGCCTCTACCATAATAAAAAATTTCGGTCTAGAATTAGGAATTAGTTATCATGCCATGCACATGAATGACTTTTGGCAGGCTATTAAATTGTCTTTTTCCCTAGACTTATTATTTTGCCAAATCTATTACCAATACACCATACACATGCAAGCAAAACAAAAATAATAACAAGAATAATAATATTTCATGCATAGGAAATTCATCAAACCTCATACTTGGATTTTACTAAAAAAACAAACACATTCAATTTCGTAAATATGGAGAGCACTACTAGTCTTATTGTTCTATTGGCAATAAAACAGAAAATAATGGGACCAAATATTTATTTTCTTTCCATAATTTACCAGGCTCTTAAGAAAAAAATTGAAACGAGGATAAGCACCATTTAAGGTATACCGACATATTACACGTGGCCAGCTACCTACATTGTAAAAATAAATATTTAATTTTACTCATTCAATTTAACAAATCAAAAGAATTAGAAACGCTCGTTGGAATTGATCTCTATTAAGGAATTTAACATTAGATACAACATAAGCATCTGAAGTACTAAACGGAGTAAGTATTAGTTTGATTGTAATTAGAGCAGCAAACTCAATAATAATAGTCAAATCTAGAAAGATTAGTTTAGGATATATTATATACGAGTTACTATATATTAATCAGTCTGAATTTAAATAAATTAAGTGAATTATATTTTTTATAGACTAATTTTATCACGTCAATTATGTTTTACCAAATTTAGGAGAACCTATGGAAGGTAGACATGAATCCATGTTGGTGAATGAACATGTTGCAACATAATGTAACAACACCATATGTCATTCTCCTAAATAATCGTAACGTGCGTACCATGCATGATAAACCAAACCCTAGTAAATATAGATAGAATAAATGTTACTCCTATATAAACCTAGAAATTAACATGCATACATACTTACTATTGTTATAATTTTCACAAATTAGTAAGCCATGCACCTTTCACAAAGATATATTATTATTTTATTTTTATGACAGCTATCAATTCTCGTTTCTACATTTATATATATTCTAACCTAATGAATTCATGAAGAAAAAAAAAAAAACTGTTTCATAGGCACTTGGTAGGTAAGTTATTAATTGAATCGAAATTCTTGATCAAATTCTTCATTATTATTCTAAATAATTGAGATAATTATCTAAAACTCGATCAAAACTAGTAGGTCAGCTGATCGATTGTATTTGGAAGATTATTCCTAAAATCACCTTTGTCTTACGTTTTTTATTTATTAGGAGCTAAACTTATATTGGGCTCGGTTTTGTTATCTTTGTAACTTTGTTTCTATTATATATAATTAGTCCTACCCGGACCAAGTCCAGTTAGAGAAAAAGATCGTTGGGCTTTTGATTTTAATACTGAAAAGTTAAAATTCCATTGATGTTAAAATGTTTTTAAATATTTAAAATAATAGGTAAGTTATTATATTGAAATCGAAAGTGAATGAATATAAAAGTTCCAATTCGAGCGAAGTTCAAATGAGTAAGAAAATTTTGATCGAAATCTTCACTATTTTGAATAGATGGGTCAACTATTTAAACTTGTATCATCTATTGGATGGGCCAAACGACCAAACAATCGAGTTGGGCTAATATTTATTTTGCATAACTTTTTTATCAATTTGGGACGAATAAACATGAATAGTACTGTTGTTGTAAGCTTTCCCATGACGTGAAATAAACTTTTAATTTATATATGTTAAATCCCCAAAGCATATATACCTCACTCTTTAGTATAATTGAGAATATGTTCATATAGGCTTCTAATATATATGTTAATCCCTAAAGCAGACCTCACTCATTTAGTATAATTGAGATTATGTGCATATAGGTTGAGAAATAATAAATTTTCTATACAATATATACTTTGAGATTATTTACAAATAGTTTTAAAATATAAACATTGTGAACTTCCATTATTTTTTCTAATTGTAGTTATATGATGACAAACTAAAATAATACATAATACGATCAAGTCAAAAACAATAACACAACAAACTAATAATTGACTAGTTAAAGATTCTTCAAAATATTTCAATAATTTTTTCTATGTTTGACTCATACAAATATATCTAAATTATTACTCCTCCTAGAATATAAACTAACTAGTAAACCTTAAATGCTATAATAATCTCATGATATCTAAATGTATAAAAAAAAAAAAAAACTTGCAAAGGGTTGACATTTAGGGTTCGTTTGGTAGGAAGTAAACCATGAAAAATTCATGAATATATTTTCCTTGATGCCAATTTTAGTGTTAAATTAATTAATCAGTCAAAGTTAATATAACTATTCTAACAATTTTACTATCACATTATAATCAACATTCATACATAAATAGAAGGATTGAAATTATATACAACAATAATTAAGATACAAATCTTTTTAGACTATGAATAAATTTTAATTTATTATATAATATATTAAATATCGTAATATTAATTAATACTTATTAATTAAATTTATCTATAATTATCTTATACGTCAACAAATATGACACTAGTCAATTTTATTTCATGTCATGAATATTTAAGATATCATGATTATCAGAATTGTTAATAATCAGATTTTGTTTTAACTGAACATGCACGCGGCTTGACTTATTTAGCTTAATACTAACACATTTTTTTTAAATAATTAAAAAATAAAATAAAATTCATTATATGATATTTGTCCCTTTTCAATGTGTTAAACAAACACATTTTGATATTTAAAAATTCTTTTTAACTTTTAATTTTTCAATTTTATCTTTATAATAACATGCTTGATCTTTTAGCAATATAAATACCATAATAGTGAAAAAATTCGACACACTGTATCATCATTATCTATAAACAGTCACAAAATGATATCATATATGATCCCTACAAATTAAATCTAACAAAAACTCCTACAAAAATCATTTGTGTTTTCATTTATAATCTCTTGATATTTTCATGAGTAGAATTTGAAAAAAAGTATAGCATATACACATATCTTATTATCTTTATGATAGAAAAAAACTCTTTTTTTACCCTCAATTTAAAATAAACGTAATCAAAAGCAAAATAAAAGGAAAAAAATCAATAAGAAAAATAACATAGTAATTTTTAATGTAACTTTCCAAGAGTAAACTATTAAATAATACTAACATTCACAATGAATTACAAAACCAAACTTTTCATAATTATATATAAAAATCTTTTCCACATTATATTATATCAGTAGAAATAACACTTTTTTTCCTAGATTCATTCATGTTGAAATTTACCTGACCTGGTAACTTTTTATTCAAAGTATACAATAGTAAATCTTGACTTCTTGTAAAAAATATATATTTGACGTCATAAATACCAAAAAGGCCCATGGGAATTCACGAAACTATAGGGGTCAATCGTATCACTGTCCGAAAAAATTGACCAAAAGTAAATAAAATAATTTTAAAAAATAAAAACAAGAATTAATTTGTTTTAAATTTGTATGAAAAAAAAAAGGAAATTTTTCTGTAAAGTATAGAAGAAGACCTTGCGGTGGGTGTCTGTCTTCAAGTGTCGTGCATGCATTTTGTGTATCCATTTTATTTTTCTTCTTCATCTTCTTTGCTATGTAGACTCTGCATGCACACATTCAACTTTCTCTCTCTAAAAATCTGAAAAAAATCTCTTTTTTTTTGTATTCTCTCTCTAAAATTCTTTGCAAAATTGAATCTTTATCTGCTCTGTTTTTCTATCTTCATCGGAAATCACCGACCACCACCGTTAATTTTTTATTTATTTTTTCTACAGTGTGTGTGTTTGACCCATTTTGATTCAGTTCAAGATTTTGTAAGTTATGTGCTCATGCTAAGGTTGATTTTTCATCTGGGTATTCGTTACATTTGATACTGAAGGTATTTTTTAAAGTTTTTTTTGATTATTTGATCTGGGTTTACTGTTTTCTTGATGGGTGTTTTAGGGTTTGTGTTGATTTAAAAGATTTGTTGTTAAAGGTTTGATTTTTAGGGAAAAAATGGGGTCAATGATTTGCATGAATGAGCTATGTCGTGCAACGACGTCGGTTGAGTGGAAGAAAGGATGGGGATTCAAATCCGGTGGATTTGCTAAGCTTTGCTACAACTGCGGGTAATTAATTTATCTTGTACTAAATTAATTGTAGCTTTTTTTGCTATATATCTGTGTTGATTTTCTGATGTAAAGGGTAGTCTGGGGATATGGGGTTTTTGTGGATCTCCCTGAAATAGAGGGGGGCAATTTATTTTTTCTTGTTGTAGAGAAATTTCTGTTTGTTGCATTATGGGATTGTTCCTAAATTTTGGGTTTTTAGTCAAATATCACATTTGTGGCATATTGGTTTCTCCTTCAAGAGTGAGTGCCCTCCACCTTTTGTTAGTGCATACTGTGATTACATATTACGTGTAATGGTTTGGTCTTCTATGTGTATTTCGTAAAGTATTGAAGTGTTAATTTGGAGGAAGGAGATGGAAGGTCAGAATTCAAAGGACCTTCATGTTTTCATTTTCTTATTTTCAAGCTTTTAACAAAAGAAAAATGAGTACTACTTGATGAATTAGTGGTCATTGGAAATAAAGATGAGATCTTTCAGTAGTTTTAGAAGAAAAATGAGTTTAACTTGATGATTTATTGGTCATTGGGAGTAAAGATGAGATCTTTCATTAGTTTTGGGCTTATATGTTTCCATGTTATATCTTAAAACACTAAGGCATTTATAGTTAGATGCAGCGAGTTCCAAGATAATAACTTGCGCAAAATAGTTTATCGTTTGAGGCAGTAGTACTTTCTTGCTCTGTTGTTTTTTGTTGGTCTTCCCATGTAAAATGGTATGTCAGCATCTTTGTCAACTGTTTGGTTGTTGATGACTTACTGTGGTTCTTTTTGGTTCTTGAAATCGGAAGTATAAGTTGTTATAGTTGTTACCTTACGTTATAGAAAAGAAAATCATAGTATAAGTTCTTACAGTTGGAAATTCAACTTCTTTCTTAGAGCTCCCTTGTATGACACTGTTGTTGTTCCGGACTCATATTGCTAATGTTAATTTTTTTTCTTTGCTCTTCTTTATGTAAGTGTCACAAAGTAAGAGCCTTTTCATCAGTCTTGACTTATAGTTGACTTGTAATTTGTATGGTATTTCTGCCTAGTTATTTATTAGTTAATTATGCAATCAGTAAACAAAAGTTGTGATTTCTCCTCATTTTTTATCTGTAGATCTGCTTTTGAGAATTTAGTTTTCTGTGAAACATTCCACCCGGATGAATCTGGTTGGAGGGAATGCAGAACTTGTAGAAAGGTAGGTCACTGAATCTCATGTACTATATTTGCATGGTCAACTGTACTAGACTTGCATGGTCAACTAGTGTTTTTGATTCTATCTTCATTTGGTCTGGCAGCCTATACACTGTGGGTGCATTGCCTCAAAATATTTGTATGAGTACTTGGATTACGGAGGTGTTACATGTATAAAATGTGCACGTCATTTGGATGGTCATTCCATCAGGCCAATACAGGTATCCTTATTTTTTTAAAAAAAAATTGTTTATTCATTTTTGTAGTAATTGCCATGATTTCTTCACTTCCGTTATTTCTTTTTTATATGTTTTCCCTTGAGCCGAGGGTCTATCGGAAATAACCTCTCTACCCGTCTACCTCCCAAGGTAGGAGTAGGGTTTGCATAGAGTGTATGCAGTTAGTTGTGAAGTGAACCTAAAACCTCAGTATCGTGTCTTCTGCCTCTCTCCCCCTATTCTGGATTAATGAGACTAATTTATATGCTTAGCACCATATTCATTTTCATCATTGTACTTGGATAGCTAATGCTTAACAGTAACTTGGTCAAGTATACCATATATTAACATTGTCTCATAAACTCTGTTAACTTCTATATTGTTATCTGGTTCTTCATTAGATCTCATGAGTAATTTTAAGTTGCATATTCTCTGCTAGTGAAGTAGGAAGGTTTGCTGCTTCTGTTTAACCCTATAATGTTGCAGCTTCTATAGTAAACTAAAGGATGGTTGTAGGTCGCTGCATCGGTGTGGGAGAACACTAAAGTAGAACCAAGGATGTGCCGGAGTCACATCCAAAAGTATAAACCTAATTGTAGAGATTCGCAGGTTGTATTATGAGTTCATGAAGTCCAACATGGCTTTAGAATTATGTAGAAAAGCCTTGTTGTTCCAAAATGAAAGCAAAACAATCCTTGTAAGTAGAAAAGGACAGATTAATCCGTTGGATCTTTTTATGTAAATTTGGTTACCAGCCAGCGTTTTATGCTGATGAATATGTTGTTAACATCCTTAAAAAAATCATTTTAACTTTAGAGTAGTAGATCCTTGTTGTCTTAAAGGAGTATTATATATAGGATGGACTTTATGGAAACAAAGAAATTGGATATGTTTTGAAGGGGCCTTCTCTAGAAAGTCAAATGCTTCCACACCATAGTTTTCGCTTAAATTAGAAAATGTAAATGACTTGGAAGATTTTACAACTTCTTTATGCTCTCTAAAATTTTTAGTATTATAAGCATCTTAGTGCAATTTATTTTATGAATAAAATAAATACGCTTATGGAGAAGGAGGAACTGTGAATTTCTCTCCAATACTTTTTACTGCAACAACTCAATATGAGGATGTTTGAACACGAAATATGCTGATAACCTCACTTTTAGGGAGATGAACCTAAAATAGCTTGAAGTCCTTGAGCTTTGTAAAATGGTTATGCCTCATTCACATGTTTTACTCTATTTATTTTACTTTATCGCATTTGGTTAGTTTGGGGATTAAAAAAAGAAAAATTATATGAGAGCTTTAGAGCATGTAAAAACAATAACTCAAATGTGTAAAATGAAGTAGTTTGTCAAAAATACTCCTTCATCCCAATACGAATACATACTTTGACTTGTATAGATAATAAGATAAAATGTTTAAGATTATTATACCATGATTAATAAAGAAGCGTTTATAATAATAATTTGGAATGTAAAAATTGAATAGTGGTTACAAAGATGTGAAATAATAAATTATAGTGGTAGTTTTTTACTCCTTTTAATTTAGGTGACACCATTTGGTTGGATAAGCAGTTTAAGATATCATTTGACTTGTATATTTTACAAATTAGTAATGTAAGAACAACTTAACCTAATAGTTGAAAGAAATAGATTAAGAGAGAAAAATTCACGTCTCATAAATTTGATAGGTGAATAGATTTGAATTTTAAGAACTTGTCAAAATTGTATAAAATAATATTTATTAGTGGAATGGTGTGAAATATTTTCGAATGCACCAAAATGGAAGGGATGTAATAAAAAATGGGATAGGATTACTAATTTAAATTATTAAAGGAAGAATACTTTTCATCCATGGAAAGACGTCAAACTTATTGGAATGGATAAAAAATTAAATTGGTGATTGTTGTTGGTTACTTGGTTTTAAGGTTCATCGCATTAAAGAAATGGTATTGAAAATCTAGAATTGTTCATTTACACATTAAAATTTTGGATGAAAAAAGATTTTGTTAAAGGAAATGGTCAAGAAAATTGTAAATAGAAAAAGGTACATGGGTCAAGATATTTGTATAGTTATAAAACATATGTACGTACTCTCCTTTATTTATTTCTGTTTCTCTAATCAATCAATAAATCAACCTCTTTTTATATAAACTTCGTTGTGTTTTATTGACGTTTAGTATCATATGCACATATTAACTTGTCAAATTTATTTTTTGCTCTCTCTTGGCAAGCTTACTTTGTAATTGACATAAATTCTCTATTTTTAGTTGTCATGTACTAAAAAAATTATTTTACTCATGTCGTTCACTTCTAGTTATAATAATTAGGTTCCGTCTGTGTAGAGATGTGTATGTAGTAAGAGGTAGAGAATCTCAAGTTATTGAATTATTGGAATAATACTTGCAAATAGAGCAAAGCAGATAGTGCGATTATATATTCTACTATAGAGCGATCCAACTACCGTCAAACTTCTCTATAGCAACCATCCTTTGACCTCTATACCAACATTTCACTATAATGGCCAAGATTGTTTTGGAATCGATTTTTCATGTTACATTATGTATTTTTTATAACAACACTTCACTATAGAAACAAAGAGATATCGAGGCAAACAACACCATTATAGAGAGGTTTGTAGTTGGAAATGAAGCGTTAGTAGTATTAGTAGTTGTTTGTTTTAAAGATGTGTGGATATAGTTAAAACAACAGGGTCAAAATTAGCTCTCCATTAGTGGGAGAAGAGTGAAACCAAAGGCAGTTTACTTTCATGCTGATAACCATCAATGGTGAAAATTCGGACGGCCACTGTATAATATTACTTTCAAAACTTCACATAGTAATTCTGCAAATTGAGACAGCTTTTGCACTTAAGATAAATCGTCCTATGTATCTTGTGTCTGTATTGCGTCAATGCAAGTGTCATTTCCTTGCAACACAGACACAACAGGCTGCTCTCTTTTTTCTTTTTTTCTTTTTTTTCTGTGCTTTAATATTTGATTATTTGATATTCAGACGTTCACTTGTCATACTTGATATATGCTCTTTCTGGCAAGCTTACTTGGTATATTTGAATACAGTGTCTTATCTTACTTGTCATATTTTAAGAAAACTTTCTAAATAATATTTTAAAGATATGGGTAAGTATCTAAAAATGCAGGGTCAAAATAATTTGTCTCCTTTAGGGGAGAAGAGTAAGGTTAATCGCAGTGTGGTTCCATGCTGGAGTACTAAGTAACCATCCAGAGTGAAAATTGTAACTGCCACCTTAGTATATCACTTTCTACCCTTCACATAGTAATTCGGCAAATTGATGCAGCTTTTTCACTTAGAGCAAACATTCTATGTGTTTTGGTTTTCTGGTGTTATTATAACTATATATCTGGCGTCTATATTGTTCCCATGCAACATTGAAAGACAATCCCACCGGAAAGCCAAAACCTAAACCTTGAAAGAAACAAACAAATTCAAGATATTGACAAATGAATTTTGTCTCTTTCTTTTATTTCACTTATCTAATTGGAGTTTGTTTTACGTGTGCTTTGAATGTGTATGCCCACTTCACGTGGTCTTTTACTAATTGTTGCATTCCCCGAAAGTATTCTCTTTGACAAATTTAGCTGATGGTCAGTTGATGTAATTTGAGTCTTAAATCATCTTATAAATGCTTTTGCAGATACCTGGTGATGATTTTCCTAATGGCACCTTGGGATCTAAGAGTGCACAGCCACTGGGCGTTGAGAATAAAATAGATGAGAATGACTTTGAACGAAGAAGGCTTATGCAGACCAATGAGCCTGGTCAACTCTTTCAAACGCAGAGGAATGACAAGAAACAAGATACAATGCTTCCTATTGGTAATGTTGGCACATGCTTTTCGAATTTGAATCAGCAGAACATTGGAGCTTCTCTCTTTGGCAAACCCGATAATGAGAGACCAAGTCAAGGTGTTAAAGATATGTATGAATCGATCAATCAGCCGTCTCTAAATTTCTGTTTAAGTACTCCAATTGGTACTTCAAGTTCAGGACAGCCTTTTCTTGGCGGAGATGTTGAAGGAAGGGAACAAAGCAAAACTTCTCCCTTCCAACAGGGCCAAAGGGCACGCCATATATTGCCCAAGCCCCCCAAACCTAGCCCCACCTCAGGTTCTGAATCAGTCAAAGGAATGGCTTCACAAGCACGGATTGCAAGGCCACCTGCTGAAGGGCGTGGTGGACGCAGTCAGTTACTGCCTCGATACTGGCCTCGGATTACAGACCAGGAGTTGGAGAAATTAGCTGGAGAGTATCCTTGACAACATATTATTTTTGGTTGCTGTTAGTTGTCTTTGAGTTGTGTATCACTCCTATTTTGTTTACTTTAACTGGAATTTCAGCTTAAAGTCTACTATTGTACCACTGTTTGAGAAGGTCCTAAGTGCCAGTGATGCTGGACGAATAGGCCGTCTGGTTCTTCCCAAAGCATGTGCTGAAGTAATAGTTACTTCTTCAGATTTTTATCTACTTTGTGAAGTTTAGACAATATGATATCTTGCCTGTTATCTTTATGGCCTCGAATGGTTAGCTTGTGATGCACCTTTTCTGCTTAATCAATGCCAATTCCTATGCAGGCATACTTCCCTCCAATTAACCAATCAGAGGGTCTACCTATAAGGATTCAGGATATTAAGGGTAAAGAGTGGACATTTCAATTCCGATTTTGGCCCAATAACAACAGCCGGATGTATGTTTTGGAGGGTGTTACCCCTTGTATACAGAATATGCAATTGCAAGCTGGTGATACTGGTAAATGTTCATGCTTTCATCTAATAAAAGAAATATTTTTCCATCTCTGGCAGAGTGGCTAGTTATCAGACTGTAGATACTGTCTTTCCTTTAGTTTGGTCATCAATTGATTCTGCATTTGATAGTGATTATGATTTTCAGATAGAAATACTAATTATGGTCTATTGTTGTAGTGATCTTCAGTCGAATAGATCCTGGAGGAAAGCTTGTTATGGGATTTCGGAAGGCAACAAACAATGTTGACATGCAGGTTATCTACAGAAACATTGTTTGCTATAGTTAGCGCTCTTTTCCTGATTAGTGAAGTGAGTTTATTTCCCTCTTTTTGTATGCAAAACAGGATCCTCAAACGCCTAACCTTCCCAGTGGCTATGGCTCTGGAGAAACTTCATTTTCTGGCATGGCTGATAACCTTCCGGTGAGTGTTTACTCTAGCCTTCTAGGTGTTTTTGCAAAGCAGGTATTGTCACATGCTTGCAGCATTTGAATTTGCTCTTTCCCATAATGCGAATTCTTTTTACCATCCAAAACATGAAAAGAATGGAGGCAGGACAAGTGATGATACTGTTAACCGGCAAGTGCCGATGTCAGAGAAGAAAAAGGCAAGAAACATTGGGTCCAAAAATAAGAGGCTTCTTATGCATGCTGATGATGCTATGGAACTTAGAATCACTTGGGAAGAAATACAAGAATTGCTACGGCCATCTCCAACTGCCAAGCCTAACATTGTTGTGGTTGAGGACTGTGAATTTGAGGAATATGAAGTAAGTGCAACCAAAATACAGAAACCACAAAAATTGTCTCTTTACTTCTAATGCTATATTGTTCGTTTTTCATATAGTCAATCAAGTTTAATTCTCTTTTTTTCTTCCTCAATAGGAAGCACCAGTCTTTGGAAAGAGGACAATATTTACTGCCCGATCTTCTGGGTAAGGGAAAAACTAAATGTACCGAGTGAAACTTATTTGTAGTTATCTATTATGTCAATGGATCAACTTGTGCAGACCAATGTTATCAGGAGCAAAAAAGCTCTAAGATCTGTTGGTGCTTTGTTAATAATGTTCACCTTTGCCTTTGCTGGTCATATCAAAACTACACTTACGAGAAATGTTTGGTTGCTATCTGTCTGATATTTTGTTTTTGTTGGATTTCAATGCTGATTTCTGTTGTACTGTTGCACAGGGATCAGGAGCAATGGGCTCAATGTGACAGCTGTGCTAAATGGCGTAGATTGCCTTTTCACGTTCTCCTTCCTGCAAAATGGACTTGTTCTGACAATATTTGGGACTCAAGAAGGTCTATATCTGGTTCCATTGATCTCCCACTTCGGATTCACTTTTGAGACTAGACTAGTTATATCATTTTCATTTTTTAAGATTTCACATAGCTAAAAGAAAAAGAAAATTTGCTTTTTACCCATTTAGTGGTCTCTCTCTTGGTAGGTAAACCATAAACATGGGTGTAATTCCGCTCTACCAAACTTAGTTGCTTCGTACTATGATATTGGTAGTCTGTACAAACTGAAGAAATGTTTGTGTTAGATGAATGAATCGTGTTTTTCAGATGCATTTGCTTTGTTTCATGTGGTGTCTCTGTGTTTTATGGGAATTGGCCTATACAAATTGTGTGCTATTTCATATATTAAATAGATACTCTCTGAAGAATGACCGTTTCTTACCCTTTTTCTGCAAACTTTATTACAGATGCTCTTGTGCTATTCCTGATGAGATTAGTCCGAGGGAACTGGAAGCTCTTCTTAGAGTTGGCAAGGGTATTAGATATCTTTTCTCATTATTTAACAGAAATCTTCCCTCCTATTTTTTTTACCTGCTGATTCTTTGTTAATGACACAATCTTCACAAGGATATGATCAAGAAGTAGTAAGGAAATATATATATATATATGGGCAAGAATGACAACGTGTGATTTAAATGGGTTTATTGCTGGTAGAAGATTTGAATGTGCTTTTGAGTAACAGCTTTTAAAAGGTTTCATCGCTAAAAGGTCACTTTTCACAAGGAATAAATAGTTCTATGTACAAGCTTCAAGTTGAACCATCAAATTCTGTGCATTTTGTAAATGCAAGTAATGCAAGTTTAAGGACTCACTTTTCCGTTTACTTGCATTTACAAAATACACCTTTCTGTTAGGAATTGATGGTTCATCTTGAAGGTTTAAGGTTTATTTTTAAAAAACATTTCAAAAAAGAGAGATTAAGGAATTTCTGCTAAACAGACTTTTCTCCTGATTCTAGGAAATCGACTTTTCATTTATATCTTGATGTTCATCTGCTCAAAGCACTACACTTTAGGAAATCTGTTTCACTATGGTTGGTGGGGAAGCTTTCCTTTTGGTTTTCTTTTTTTTCTATCTGTGATATTTTAATTGCGCAATCCATATCTCACGCCCCCTAACATCCTAAAGAGCTGCCAAATAAAATGTGTTACATTGATGTTCCTTCGGGATTCCAGCAAGTTCGAGAGCTTCTTTGTTGCCACCTGGTTTATGAAGGGCTTTATGATGAATGTGTCAAATTAGTTTCAAAAAATAGTAGATGCATTATAATTCTTGTATGAAACACTTTATAAATTGAAACATATGAATTATGCTTACCTTTGTTTAGATAATCTGAGTCAACTCACTATTAGTGTCTCCTCATTCCAGACCCTAAGAGGCGAAAACTTGTAGAAAACAATGAAGATTTAGAGTCTTCTGGCCTAGATGCCTTGGCAACAGTTGCTGCTAGCGACATGGGAGATAGCATTGGCGACATGGGAGAGCCTTCGGTTGGAGCCACAACAAAACATCCTCGGCATCGCCCTGGTTGCAGTTGCATTGTGTGCATTCAGCCTCCAAGTGGGAAGGGCAAGCACCATCCCACGTGTAAGTGCAATGTCTGTTTGACTGTGAAACGTCGTTTTAAAACACTCATGTTGCGTAAGAAGAAAAAGCAATCAGAACGAGAAGCAGAACTTGCACTGGCAAAAGATCAGGTCCCTCCTAAAGATGAACCAGAAACAGATGGGATGACGAGTGGAATAGAGTTGCTTCAAATGAATCATTCCGAGAACGAACACATGAATCACTCTGACAATGAAAGGAATTCAAACGGGGATCAAGTGGAGGAGTTCGGACCTGGGAAGGGACAGTTGGACCTGAACTGCCATCCGAACCGTGATGATGACATGCTGGCTGAGGCCACTGCTGGAATGAGCATGACCTCCCTTGTTAATGCTACCAACCTTCCCCTGGAGTATCTAACGCAGAACAGGCTCGAGAGCTTGGGCAACTCTTTACTGTCACAAGCTGCCAGTGAGAGTGAAGGGCACCATCCTGATAACGGATTCGTGAAAACTGCAGATGTTGAACCAGGGGGTAAAGGCGCCGAAGCGTAAATTAAGTCCCTACCTTTGGTTTGGTAATTTCTTTTGTGTTTTTTCCAGTTATATGAGCCTTTTGTTAAGATATATAGTGTTGTTCACAACGTCATTGTTGAGGTGTTATACATACTCACAGTTGAAGGAGTCTGTTGTGTCTTAAATTCCTTCACTTTTTGTGGGTTCTCATACATACCTTCTGCTGGAAAATGTACTTTGTTCTTTTACCTAATGTGTACTACTGTACTCTATCAAGGAAAAACTACTAAAGTTCAGGGAAGTTTGTGACATCGTTTGATTCTTTTTAGGTTGCACCATTATTTTATCTTTTGATTTGGCGGATCCAAAATTTGAAGTTTATGGCCTTTAATTATAGGGGTGTGCAAAATTTGGTTTAACCGATAAATTGAACAGAGAAAAACACCATTGGCTTAATGTTTTTGTAATTTTTTTATTGGGCTATTGGTTCGATTTTCGATTTTATGATTTTGGTTGATCATTCGGATCTAAATTTCAGTATTAGTTTTGACCATGGCAACTCAAACTGGTCTTTCTATTCCGTTATCTTCTCTCTTCACGACACTAATTAGTATTACCTTCTTTCTTTCCAGTTTTAGATTTGATTGTGACAGACATACAAGTTAGTGTTATTATCGCAATTTATTGTGCGTGTCTTTGAGAACAAATTCGAACAATATGTCTTACTCTTGTATTCCTGCTACTATTTCTATTTTGTGAATATCTTGTATACAAAATCCTGCTACTATTTCTATTTTATGAATATATTGTATACATGATAATATGAGCATTGTATTATTGATTATCGATCAAACCATTAAGGATCAAAAATTGCTTAATTGAAAATCAATAATAAATATCTTAGTGGTTTGATAATCAGGTTAACGTGTTCACAAATCAAAAATTGACAAATCGTATATAAAATTGGACCAAATCCGTTGATACACACCTCTTGCTCTAAATAGTATTTCTTATGTTTCAATTTATGTGACACATTTTTCTTTTTTAAGTCCGTGCAAAAATGTTACCTTTTTATAATCATATTTAACTTTTAAATTTCTCATTTATCCTGATAAAACGATTTATAGTCACATTCACTTTCACACAAATAATCAAGGATTTATAGACCACAAATTTTAGAAGTCTTCCCTAGACTTTATGTCAAGTCAAATGGTGTTACACAAATTGAGACGGAGGAAGATTAATGCAATGAATTCAGTGTACCTTGGTTTCATTAGTCTCACTCGCTCGCTTGCTGGAATGGCTGAGACTAGATTGATAGAGCACATGGCATTTGCTCGTTAAGTTTCCGACTTACTTTCTCTCTTTTCTTGCAATTGGCAATCTCAGTCAACCTAGTTCCGAGCCTTCTCTTCTACTCAATTTGCTTATTAGTGGCTTGAACATGCGGGAAAAAGACGTTTAAAGCGAAGAGAAAACCTCTCTATACCAAATTCAACAGTCTAAAGTAAAGAAGTGATTGATACTTCTTTTGTCTTAAATAATTTGTCATGTTTCTCTTTTACACGTTCCTTTAGAAAACATTAATTTGGAAGGTCTTTTCTGATTATTGTTTATTTCTTAAGCTATAAGCTCTCTTCATTAAATATTTACTCATTTGATCTACTACAATAAAAGAGACATTTAGTTGTAATAGGTCTTGCTATTAGCAGCCACAAAAACATTTAACAATAATTGAGTTAATACCATCACTAAAGCGTTTAACGATATTTGTTTTAAGTATTGATTATAAATACTTATATTTACTATTACCGTTAAATACAATTTAAAGGCGTTTATATTATTAGCACAAAATTCTTTATTTATTTTAGGGTGAGGTGTTTGTAATATTCTAGAGCAATTACTAATTTACTATCATAGAAATGAGAAAAAATATTTAGTTGTCTTAAACTTCTAAAATGACAATTTGAGACAATTACTTTTAAAAATCACAACAGATAAATTGAGTGATCAACTCACTACATTATTATGAACGAATTGCAATAATAACCATTTTAGGAACCCTATTTGAAAAATGGAAAAATTACTTAAATACACAACACTGCTTTACCTATTCTCAATATTTCCCTACTCTTTTATTAAAATACAAAAATCTCTTATTTTCCCCCAATTCAACTTAACCGGATACTTTATTAGTTTAAATATCCGCCTGTTATTAATTAAAGTATCCGCGCTGCTATATTATGCATCCGCCCGTTAATTAAGTATCTGTGTTGCTAACAACTTAATAATTTAAGTATCCATCCGTAATTAATTAAAGTATCCGCGTTGCTATAATATACATCCGCCCANTAGTTGTCTTAAACTTCTAAAATGACAATTTGAGACAATTACTTTTAAAAATCACAACAGATAAATTGAGTGATCAACTCACTACATTATTATGAATGAATTGCAATAATAACCATTTTAGGAACCCTATTTGAAAAATGGAAAAATTACTTAAATACACAACACTTCTTTACCTATTCTCAATATTTCCCTACTCTTTTATTAAAACACAAAAATCTCTTATTTTCCCCCAATTCAACTTAACCGGATACTTTATTAGTTTAAGTATCCGCCCGTTATTAATTAAAGTATCCGCGCTGCTATATTATGCATCCGCCCGTTAATTAAGTATCTGTGTTGCTAACAACTTAATAATTTAAGTATCCATCCGTAATTAATTAAAGTATCTCCGCTGCTATATTATGCATCCGCCCGTTAATTAAGTATCCGTGCTGCTAACAACTTAATAATTTAAGTATCCGTCCGTTATTAATTAAAGTATCCGCGCTGTTATATTAAGTATCCACACTGCTATATTATGTATCCGAAAAATACTAAAAAAAGGAATTTTTGGTAATTAATGAAAGAGTAGGGAAAGGAAGTAATTCTTTTCTTATATTATGTCATTTGCCTAATTTTTCCTTGAAAAATACTAGCTGAAATTTACAAGGTCATTAAAGTTTGGCGGCTTCAAAATCAACTTCAGACAACAATTGAAACCCGTCAACATTATTGAGTAAGTTAATATCAATTACTAATATTTGAAAGATTTAATGACTAAAAAATGCATCTAAACGTTAACTTTTTGGCGAGTTTTATATCTCAACTATCCATTATTCTCTTTATCAGCCTAAACCATCACTCCTTTTGTATTAAAAAGCACCTCAATGTTGAATTGCCCAAATATTTGTTCTTGTGATAGATGATAGTCACAATACATGTACAAATATTTGAAAGAGCTAATGGTAAAAAAAACACACAAGAACTATTACTTTTTCACGGATTTCATACCTCAACTATCAATTGTTCTCTTTACCTACCTAAATTCTCACTTTTACAACACACAGTGATACTAAGTACAAATGTGTGTAGGCCAACTACGCATAAATATGTGTATTAATACGAAGAGAGTTATAGATAGGTAAATAGAACAATAGAGAGTTGAGGTATGAAACTCGCCAAAACAGGTGATACTTTTGTTGTGTTTTTTAACCATTAACTAACTCAATTTGAAATCTAAAAGGCATCTGGATACATATTATCAGTTGAGCTTGAAATTTAGTAATTCACTTGTTTCACTATCCTTTAGCTTGAAATTTGTGTCCACTGATTTAAATTAGTCACAAGGACCTAAAAAGGCAACTATTTCTAGAGTATATATGAACATGCTCACAGCTTACTCCACAGAGACATGATATACAATAACATTCATCTGAAGTATTATGATCTAACAAAAATACACAGGGAGGAAGTTTGACATTTACATGATACAAAAAAAATATACAAGGCCATACCTCTGCTTAAGAAAACAAAAGGCTCTCATACAAGAGTGAAATTTCTTCAAAATAAATACCTACGATATCATGTTTCTCCACTTGTCCTTCAAGTCGCACTGAACAAAATTGTTTAGACTTCATAAGTAGGAGTAATATACGACCAGTCTATAAATAGTAGTAGTATCAGAAAACACTTACTGCTGTCCTCACTAAAAATATGTCATGATAAGTGTCTAAGATGACCTTCCAGTTTCCAGTACCATACCTACGAAAAAAAGGAAAACAATTAGAGCACTAAACCTTGTGTCGTTATTTCTTTGAAGTCAGAGGAAGTAAGAGATGCTCCATACTTCTGTACACCAGTTCTCAAAGTGTCTTCTTCCAACGAACTCCATTTCATGGGCTTTCTCCTCGTGGTGATCTTTTTAAATTCATACTTCTTCAGGGGAGAAACTTTCGTCGTCTTTGGTGTAGGTAATGTAACCCTATTCGCTTTACTTGGTGATCCTTCAGTTACCTCGTCTAAGAAATCATCCAACTGTATATAAAATTCAGCGTTTGTTTCCATTAGCACGCATAAAATTACAAATTTGTTTCCCTCTATTTGGATATTTTTCTCAAATACAGTTTGGGTGCCTAGGACAATTTTTTTCAAACAAGAATATGCTTTAATGTTTGTGGTATAATATTCCTCTTGCAAAACCAAATCTAGAGCTAATATCTGATCTAACCTCTCTAATCTCTACTATACAAAGAATCATTTCGTTACTTGGCTTGGGAAAAAGTTTTGCACATTTAGTTACAAAAAATCCTTTAGTCACTAGGCTAGTAAAGCTTTGAGGATAAACAAATACTATCTTGCATTGAAGACTTCAAGTTACTACACATTCAAGAGCATACTAAAGAGCATTGTGCATCAATACATGCCAAGAAGCAGCATTTGGCCGTGTATTTTTAAGCAGGTGGAAAAAAAAAAATCTTTTTTGATGCATATACCTCAAGTGGATTGGCAGCACTGTTTTGGTTTACTCGGTCTGGCTTGGATGCAGCATTATCATGACAATTATGCTGCGCCTCACATTTCTCCCCACTAGCTTGAACCATTCTGCTACTGGAGGCCATTGGAGGAGGGGCTTTGTCACTGCTATTCTCAGCAGGCTGATGACCCATATTATCCCTTGCCAAAGAAAGAGTCTCAGCAAAACGTAGTGCATCAGGTAGAGGATCCTTTACCATAGCACGCAGCTCCAATGAACTCAATTTAAGTGCTTTCTCTGCTTTCTGTATTTCAGCTGAAGGCGGTAAACCATCCTGACCACCTCCACCAGATGCCTCAAGTTCTGACTCAATAGAATCACTGATCCTGACACCTCCTCTGGTGCGTTTGAAAGCAACATGCTTCTTCCTGCGCAATGCACTTCCTTTGGACACTTCTGCAAGCAGAAAAACAATCATCTAGACATAAAACTCATGAAATTTATACGAGTTCAGCAAGCAAAATGTCAAAAAGTAATCTTTTACCCCTTAACAAGGATAAACTGATATTGGTATTACTAGGAAATGTCAAAAGTACTCCCTTTATATCTAATCAAGGGTGACCATATAAACTACAGAAAAAAGCACATAATTCAACATTTAACAGCAACATACAGAATTTGGTCATCATTCATTGAACTGGAGCAATAAGCAGATAATAGGTACAAAATTATCATCCAAATTTGATCATATCATAGAGTTTAATAATACATTACCTCTGTCATTTTCCCAGCAAGCTCCTTCTTTGTTCACCTCTCCAAAAAGTGCCTTCATTGTCTCATCAGACTGGTAAGTTTCCGCCACAACATCAAGAAAAGGAGACCCCATTCTCTCTTTAGCTTCTCTAACAAAAAACTTAACCGACTCAACAGCAACTATGCCTTTACTCTTCCTTATCACATTGTAAGAACACTTATCATCCCATAAAGCCGCCTCTATTTCATCCCTCCAATTCCATAACTCTTCCGATACAAACCCTACATTCTCCATTTTCTCCATTAAATTGATTCTCCGTTTCCATATCCTCCTTACTGCGTCAAAATACTTACCTTTATCACCTCCTGTCCCTTCACTATTCAAAAACTTCACCGTACACTCCACTGCCACCGCACAATACGCGGCTTTCATAACCTCTGAAGCTTCAATCCCGTCTTGATGATTTAGTTCCTCAATCAGTTCGAGAAATTCGAGGATTTTCTCATTAACTGAACCGTTAGAAATCTCAGATTCGATTTTTCGAATAAGCAGCGCCTTTTTTAAATTCGGCTTGTCGTTTGAGAGTGGAAGAACGTGAATGAGGCCGTTAAGAATGCCGTCGTCGAGCGGTTGCCGGAGGATGAATTCGAGAATCCAATAAGAAATATCAGTGTCGATATCCATTCGTAAAAGCATGAAATGGAACCCTAAAAACCCAAAATCCTTCGTAGGGTTCCTTAAAAAATCAATTTTGTCGGGTCGGGTCAGGTCAGGTGATGCTCGATTTCTTCGCCGGTTGCATAAAAGCTCCGAACAAAATACTCCGGCGATGCTCCGATTATATAAATCCTTCGTTTGAATCAATTTTCAAATAGAAGGGTTAAGTCCTGACTATGCTGTTTCGTAATTTGTGCCAAATAAAAAAAATTACTTTACACTTAGTTCCTAAATTAAAAATTATAGTATTAAATATATTTGATTTTCTGTATAGGAACAGTAAAGTAATAGAAGAATGAAAGAACATTTAGATCTTCTCATTCTTTTTGAAGATCTTTTTAATACCTTGTTTGGATGGTTGTTACCGTTGTATTGTATTATTAGTTTAAGTATGATGTTTGTTTTGATTGTTACTTAAATTATATTGTATGATATCGTTTATATTTATTGTTAGATAACAATGAAAAGACTCGTTTTATGTTGCGATTGATTTGATGTGAATATTTTCTTCTCATTTTGTCTTTATTTATTATTATTGATAATTATTGTTTGATCATTTACCTTACATTTTCATAGTAGCTTTATCCGTTCCTTACTTTTCTTATATATTTATCATTCAAATTATAAATGTGTGGCAATTGAAATGAGAATGATAAAATCAATCCAAATATTGTATTCATTAAAATAATATTGCACGATACAATACGATATATGAACAATAAGTAACAACTAGGGGAGACTCAACGTTATTGGGGGCTTAAAGCAAAATTTTAATGCGAGACCTAAAATATAAACAAACTTTATATATGTATTTATTCAAAAAATATTTTTCTTACACTATTTAGATGAAAATTATTAGTATTTAAATTGTTTTTTCAGTTATTAGTTTTTGGTAAGATTTCATCAACTCAACATTGAAAACATCATTTCAGTGAGGCAATTATTAGGGATAAGAGTCTGAAAAATATCCTAGCTTTAGTCGAATTTGTTGTTGCGATACTAAACTTTCATGATGACCTATTACCCCCCTAGACTATTTAATACCGTAATTTAAACATATATTTTTGCCCACGTGGACATAAAAAATAATGCAAAATTATAAATAATAATGTGTCCACGTGGGCACATATATGCCTTTAAAATATATTATTAAATAGTTTTGGGGGTAAAAAATACAGTATTAAATAGTCTAGGGAGGTAATAGGTCATCATGAAAGTTTAGTATCGCAACAACAAATCCGACCAAAGTTGGGATATTTTTCAGACCTTTATCCCCAATTATTATATGAATTGTTAACATAATTCAAAAGTAATAAGTTGACAAATATTAAATAAAAATAAGAGTTAGAACCATAAAACTTAACTCGAAAAGTTGATGACTTGGTATACCCTATTTTAATATGCTTGTAGTAATGTTTGAAACTAAAATTTAAAAAGAAATAAAAAAATTGTAATTCACTTCGTTCAACACTTTTCACTATTAATTGTTATTTATAACAAAGTACCAAAAATGCTTAAGTGGGTAAAACAATATATTTTCTAAAATATACTTTTTATAATAAATAATCAATTTTTTCTATAAAAATTTTAACACATATTTTATTCTTGATAAAAATTTGGAGGCCCCAAAATTTTGGGGCCTAAGGCAAAAGCCTTATTTCCCAAAGCATAGAGCCGGCCCTGGTAACAACCATCCAAATGTAAATAAATTTAATACTTGTGACAATATTTGCAAATGAATTTATAGGTACGGAATGTAAATTCATAATTTCTTTATAAAATTAGATATTGTAGGTATATAATTTCTAAAATTGACATAATATTACAATCTAACACTCATACTATAAGAAAGTTACATAATGCACTTTATTATGTTTAGAATTATTTACTTTAAAAACTAGAAATCAATTTTAACTAGTATTAATAATTTATATTTTTTAAGGTGCACTCATATTCTAGAAATTCTAATTTCATCAATATTATTATAATTGGAATGCATTTACATATTAGAAGCAATGAATGTAGTACTCTAATATGTTTGGATTCATTTTCTAGATATTTTAATTAATGTAAGAGAAACAATGAATGTAGTAGTAGTTTGGACTCATTTTCTAGATATTTTAATTAATGTAAGAGAAATGTCTACCTTCAATCACTAATATGAAATAAGTCTTTATTTTCAAGCGTTGTTAAATTATAACAATATCTATTCAATTATTATTAATAGAGAAAGGACATAAAGATAAATTTGCTCATTTTAACCGTTATGGTGAACGTTAGACTTCAATGTTCCTTATAAACCTATTAAATCTTCTTCCAATATTTTCTTTCATTTTATTATATATATTAACTTGAATTAAAACAAATTTGAAATTTTACGTATTATTGAGATTAATCGCATAACATATAATAAATTTATTTACGTGACTCGAATCACAATCTTAAGATAAGAGGTCGATGATGGTTATCATCTGAGTGCAACACTCATGTTGAAACCCATTGATTTCTCCAAATATTTCCTGTATATACCTTTTTCATAAATACAAACACAATCACATGACTCACAGAAAAAAAAAAACTAATCAAAATTTAGTTAAAAAATCTATTTATATTTTTTGAAATTTTATGTCTTATCATAACTAATAATAAAACTTACAAATAGTTTTACGACAAAAGATAGAGAATAGTTATCAAAATTACCATCAATTTCCCCAAATATTTCATTAATACATATACCCCTCTGATAGACAGAGTCACATGACCCGCAGGCGAAAAGCTAGCAGGAATTCAGTTAAGAAGTCACCAATTTAATTATTAAATTACAAAAAAGTATAAATGTTAGTGGTGCAATTTTCTCCGCTCTCTTTCTAATTCTAATAATAATAATAATAATGCTTCAACTTCTATCGAACACTTAGCGCCTTTGTCACTTTGTCCATTTTCGTGATCCGAAGCTTTACAGGTTCTTCTTCTTCCTCCATTTTTCTCTCTCCTTTTTACTTGTTCGTATAATCGTATGAAGATTGAAAAAATAATCCAATTTTATATAAAGTATCAGATCTATAATTTTGCATTTCGGTAATCTTCTTAATATATTAACATATTCTTAATTTTTTTAAAAAATTACTCTGCATTTTTTAAAAATTTGTTGTTCGTGTTTGGATCTGTATATATTTATGTTGAATAAATCTCGTTTTAAAATATATTTGAACGTTTTGTTTTCAGCTGAGCTGGTTTTGTATGATTCATGGACGCACGATTGAGATAAGGTAAAAAAAAAAACTCGGTTGTCAAATTGTGAGATGATTTTGTATTTAGGTTTATGTGTGAAATTTTATATTGATGTGTAGATTTTGAAGTTGGAATTGGAGAAGGAGCGAAAATGACAGAAAGCCAGAGGTTTCAGCTGGGGACCATTGGAGCACTGTCTTTGTCGGTGGTGTCTTCTGTGTCCATTGTAATTTGCAATAAGGCGCTTATTAGCACATTAGGTTTTACATTTGGTGAGTTTTGATAACTTTTTTTCGTAATGCAAATAATGGATGGTGTTTTGTTGTTTTTCTTTGTTCGGGTTCATTAGTGTAATGGCTAATATTACAAGTGAATTGCTTACATGCTTCGTGAAATTAGGTACCTGCTTTATAATTGGTAGTATTTAATTTACCTTAAAAGATGAATTAGCTGATACATCGAAATAGAGGATAATCAACATAGAGGATTGAAGGATAGTTGATTGATTCATTGATTGCTTTAACATGGTTCTATGAGATTCACGAAGAGCTTGTGCAGGAAAGTTTTCTAAGATTGTCTCGTTTCTTCTATTGGGATGAATGTGCTGACCCAACTAGCTTGGGATTGAGGCATAGATAGTTGTTGTTTGGGTGAATGCGATTCAGTAAACGTCAATATTCTCTGTTGAAAAATGGGTTCGACAATGTAATTAGTAGGGACCAGAACAAGCTCAAATATTTGGCTTAGTTATTTCTCTGTTTGTGCTCTTCTTTAGTCATTATGCAATTATTTCCTCTATTCCTTTAATGTAAAACAGCTCAATTTGACAGTTGGTGAATTTGGCTTATCGCATACGAGCAGTAGTAGGAGAGAACACAGAATCAAATGTACCAAAAAAGAAGGAGGAGAGAACACAAAATCATGTGCAAGTGTTTGCATATAGTTAAACAAAAATTAGAACATAATGGAAATGGAAGATACTTCTAGATGTTGTGCATTCACATCTAAAATATATTTGGTTGTCAGTTGACACCTTTTTTTTTTATAAAAAAATTGATAAGGAAATAGGGAGTTGGGAAAAGGATGATCCAATTTGGATCAGGGGATTGTTGATTTGTTGACACTTCTATTTTGGTATCTGCAAAGTCTCATAAAAGAAAATTTTCAATTCTTATATCATTCTGCTTTGAGTTTCTAACTTCTTAAATTTTCACTCAGCTACGACTTTGACAAGCTGGCATCTTTTAGTTACATTTTGTTCTCTCCATGTGGCAAGATGGATGAGATTTTTTGAGCACAAGCCTTTTGATCCAAAAGCCGTTATGGGGTTTGGAATACTGAATGGGTCCTCTATTGGACTTCTTAATCTAAGCCTGGGGTTTAATTCTGTTGGATTTTATCAGGTTTGTTCTTTTTCCTTTTTGCTGTTAATGACTATCTGGTTTAAATGGTTTTTACCTGGGATCCTGGCTGCCTTAAATGGCGATTTATCTGAATAAGATCTTCTTTTCCCCCTCCTTTATCTTTATTCTCATTCCTTGTCCCCTTTTTTCTGGACCTATATTTCAAGGTATAGCAATGTATCCACTGGGATAGCTTTTCCTCATAAATTAGTTTTCTGGTGATTACTTGTTTGGAGTAGTTAGGTTTTATAAGATCTAAACTTGAATTTGCAACTTGTTCCACTGTAACCTGAATTATTCACATCACGATGTGCTACAAAAATCTTATTATGAAATGCTTAATGATCATTATGAAATTAATTATCAACATACATAGCTAGCTGAATTGTAAGGTTCTTTTCTATTTTCATTTATTGGGGAGGGGCAGCAAACTCTTTCCCTTTTGTGGTTCTTTTTCGCTTTTGTGGTTATAAACTACTTTACTTAATGTGATGAGATTCTCTTGTTCCCTATTGGTCTCAAACATTCATCACAAACTCAATTCTAAGTTGTCTCTACAAAGCAAGCCTTTTAGTTTCTGACTAATTTTAGAATCTTAAATGCAGTTTTTTTTTCCTGATTTTCTTCATTGTTTTGCATTTTAGATGACAAAATTAGCAATCATCCCCTGTACAGTTCTTTTGGAGACTCTTTTCTACAGGAAAAAATTCAGGTAAAAGTACTCAACCTTGACTTTCTCAAAATGACTTTTTTTTTGTGATGACTGTGGTGTCCAGGCCAGCTTTTGCGCATCTCGACTAATTCCACAGGATACCAGCAAAACGATGACTTTATTATTTCCACAGAAAGTTCTTAAAAAATCATTTATGTTACACTAGGTAGATAGAAGATCACTCTACATTAACTTAACATCTATTTTTGAGAACTTTTCTCTTCCCAGCATATTAAACACAGGAATCTGTTCTCATTTTATTAAGCTTGGAACATTACATTGGAGAAGCTTTTCGTTAACATGTGGTTTGCTCGAACCGTCAAACCAGAAGTAATTTCTTGGAACAATTAAGAGTCTGAACCCTATGTCTTGTCCTTATCTAAAGTTGAATGTCAGAGGTATAACATTATTCCCATATACAATCGTTACTATACTAGATTTAGGGTCAGCCATCATCCATAGTTAAAGGTTGAGCCAGTGAAATGATTTCACTGGCTGCTAACACGGTTAAATGAGATAGTGGAAGACCAAGTTTTTTGACAAGTTGTGCTTTTGATATATGTATGTTCCTGTAAAATGTTACTGATCATTAAGATTCTTGGTGCCAAGCCATCTCTGCTTATTTTGGGTCTTTGATAATTTAAAGACCCATTCCACATTGTCTATTATTATTAATTTTCTTTTTTTGGTTTTATCACTCTTAGATAGTTTGTCCTATTTTTATGCAATGTTCTGAAACATCCTTGTCAACATGAATGGAACTCTTTTTCAAGGAAAGTCTTTCTTGTTTAATTCAACTGTTGACTACTTATTTAAGGCTGGGCTAGACGCAATTTTAAGGTTGCAAGTGACTGGTGGATTATCAGATAAATGTAATAGTAGTGGAGCAGTAAGTGAGGGAACTATCTGAAAGGTGGGTGCACATGAAGAGAAATTTTTACTCAAGTGAAGTATTTTTGTGCACAAAAAGAGCTTCTTTGGTTCCACATTTTTGACCCAAGTAACCTCTATGCATCTCTTGGTCTGGAGTGATGCTATTGCCCTATAAATTGATACTTTTATCTAAATAACATTCTGCATTCATTTACTCTTTTGCTTAAGCATTTATGAAATTACCCTTTTAGTTGTACATTTTTAGTAACGATTTGATTCCTGTCTCAACTATGATTTGCAGTAGGAATATCCAGCTTGCACTTACCGTTCTTCTCTTTGGGGTTGGAATTGCAACAGTAACTGATTTGCAGCTCAATTTACTGGGTTCTGTTTTATCTATGTTTGCAATTGTCACCACTTGTATCGCGCAGATTGTATCCTTTGCTGAATGGTCAATCAATTTTTTTCAGTTCTTTCCCTTACTGGCTCTGCTTACTTCATAAATCCCCAGTTTAGCAACCTTATTTTTGGCAAATAAGACTTCAAATTTTTATGGAAGTTGTTTTGTATGTGTTAGAAAATGATGTTTGACCTATAGTTCACTGCTATTACATCATATCTTCTCTTGCTTGAATATCTTAACCCATCTTCTTAGATGACGAATACCATCCAGAAGAAGTTCAAGGTTTCTTCAACCCAGCTCCTGTATCAGTCTTGTCCTTATCAATCAATTACTTTGTTTATAGTAGGACCATTTTTAGATTGGCTTTTGACAAATCAGAATGTATTTGCTTTCAACTACACACAAAATGTGGTGGTAAGTTAGAAAATCATTTTCAATTTTAAGCTAGATATTGGCATTTAGCACTATTTGTTAACTTCAACGTGTTGATGGCAGGCCTTTATTGTTCTATCCTGCCTTATATCCGTCTCTGTGAACTTCAGTACTTTTTTGGTAATTGGCAAGACTTCTCCAGTCACCTATCAGGTCCTTGGGCATCTAAAAACATGTCTTGTTTTGGCCTTTGGGTATGTTCTACTTCGTGATCCCTTCAGCTGGCGAAACATTCTGGGTATCGTCATTGCTATGCTTGGGATGATACTCTATTCATATTGTTGTTCCCTTGAGAGCCAGCAGAAGTCTATAGAGGCTGCATCCCTTCTGTCTCAGGTATTACACCTTTGTTTTTTGGTGTTCCACATTGTGCTAGACAAAAAAGGTATTTCATATTATCATACACCAACTTGTGCAATATCTTGATTTGCAAGATGATTGTTAACGATGCCCAATATGCCCAATACTACCTCCCTTCATTTCACCTCATTACACTAGTACTAGATTTGCAATATTTCTTCTGAAATCGTTTAGTTAGTGGCATAAGTCGTTAGAGGGGCAGATCTAGAAGAAAGTTGTCATTAAATCCTTGTGCTCCCTTTACTGCCTCATTGTGTGTCACCTCATTACACTGCACTTCTAGACGGAAAGAAAACGAAACTTGCAAAATGGTTTAATTAGTTAGTGGCATGGGCCATGGGAGAGGCAGATCTGGAAGAAAAGTAAACTCTAAAACCTTATGCTCCCTTCATTTTAAACCACTACTCTTCTAGTGCTTATACCGAATGGTCACAGTTCCAGAAGCTGGTGGGGACTTGTGTTTTACTATCATCTTTCCTTTATGCATTTAGAACATAGATTTACTAATTCTCTCTGTTGTTTCTGTGGTTGAAGGTAAACGAAAGTGAAACTGATCCTCTAATAAATGTTGAAAAAGGCTCTGGCAATTTACCAGATAGTGTTGTTGCTCAGGCCCCTAGCTGGAATTCTAGCAAGGATCAGCACGTATAAAGCTTCTAACGGTTGGCTAATGGCTAGCCGTTTGATCAGAGTATAGGTAGACGTTTTCAGCAATGAAGATGTGTCTGCAAAGTTTTCCATACGTCACACAATGTGTTACAACTTACAACATTTGAAAAGAATATAGCTTTCTATTTTGCATTGCAGTTGGTAGATTTGAAGTACAAGGATAGCTGTCGCAACATAGCATTTTTGTTATCGAGCCTTGTACTAGTTAGACACACTTATATACTATACAAATTTGCCTAGTTGAGTATTATGTTCCTCAGTAGCTCTCAGATTATTTCTTTCTTGGATTAGTTTATGTTCATATGAAGCAAATGAAGATGTTGAATTCGAATTGATTAGATTTCTTTGTTCATTTTGCTCAAGTCTTTAATTATTTTAGTTCTTGTCTCTTCCCATATATGAGAGTTTGACATAGTAACTTTCAATATTTAATTGAGATGATGTAAATTTTCTCTTTACCTTTTCCCCTATTTAAGGTGATTACATAAAATTGCCTAAATAAAATTGAATAAGGTAAGTTGAAGGAGTAGCAGGGGGGATGAGAAAGGCTAAGACAGGCAGAATTGTCTACATTTTATAGTACCATTTATATAATAATATATATAATTTTAGAAGGCCGAAGGTTTCTATGTTCAAATTCATAAGTTAAAATTTAGAAATTAAATTTTGAAATTTTAACTGTGTCACTTGAGATAGAGGGAGTAATAACTATTCAAGTATCAACATTCAATAGTAATTTTTTATTTCTCACTCGATAAATGATATCCAAGTTTCTTTTTTGTATTTTTACCTCTTCTAGGAGCTCCCTTTTGCTTCTTTAGTGATTCGAATTCATAACTTAAAGTCGAGGCGAAAGATGTTTACCACTTAGATAATCCCTTTCGGTTTTATTTAAGCATTTGTTTAATGTGTGCCCTATTAGAAAACAACCCAACGACAAAAAAAATAAAAACATTCCTTTCATTTTAATTTAATTTACATGACATTATTTATTGAAACATAAATTTTCAGAAAATAAAGAATATTTTTTCAAATTGTACAAGGAGAATATTAAAATTATATTATTTTTTTAAAAAAATTACGACGGACTAAAATTGTAATTTTACATCCAGCGCCGGCGAAGTAAAGCAGTCAGATGCTTTCTCCGCCACCTCTTCTCCTTCAGCAATCTCCGGCTTTTGACCCGACCCGTTTTTTTATATCTATTTTCCCCTACACCCGCTTTTTCTCATAATCAACAATGGATAAACAAGGGAGCTCGAAGATGAATATCGCGATAATCCATCCTGATCTCGGAATCGGTAAATTATTATCTACACATATTTATATTTCTTTCATAGATCTGTTTATCATTGCAATTTGTTGAATCCTTGATCAAATGAGTTATTTGTAGAAGATCATAAATTTTAAAAAAATGGGTATAATAATTTTTTGCGTCAATGAGAGATCTATGGGCTAATAGAAGCATATTTTATAATGTTTAGGTGGAGCTGAAAGGCTAATTGTTGATGCTGCTATGGAACTTGCTTCTTTAGGGCACAAAGTTCACATTTTTACTTCACATCATGATAAAAATCGATGTTTTGAGGAGACTCTGTCTGGTTAGAAATCTTACTTTCTATACTCAAGTCATATGCTAAACAAACATCCATTGTGCCCTTACTGATGTGAATACCACTTTACAGGTGTGTTTGATATTACAGTTTATGGTGCATTTCTTCCTCGACATATCTTTTATCGGCTTCATGCAGTATGTGCATACTTGCGGTGCATGTTTGTTGCTCTCTGCTTGTTGTTTATGTGGCCTTCATTTGATATAATTCTAGCAGATCAAGTCTCTGTTGTCGTTCCGATATTGAAGTTAAAGAAGTCTGCTAAGGTATTTTGATGGATTTGATGAAATCAACTGCTATGTAATGATCATTGAGATATATATGAAGTTTATACCTCATGCAGGTTGTATTCTATTGCCATTTTCCAGATCTTTTGCTGGCGCAACGTACAACTATTCTTAGGAGGATATATCGGAAACCTATTGACTTCATAGAAGAAATAACAACAGGTTTTTGTTGACATTTTGCCTTCTGTCCGTGGTGTTTGTTCATCTGTTATCGACGTTTTACTTGTTTTTTCATATCTGTTCAAACATCTGCTTCTTCTTTGATTGCTTGGTTAAACTATAGGAATGGCAGATTTGATTCTGGTTAACAGCAGGTTTACAGCATCTACTTTTGCATCAACCTTCAAGAACCTAGATGCACGTGGGATTAAACCAGCTGTTTTGTACCCAGCGGTCAATGTTGATCAGTTTGAGAAACCTGATGCCATCAAGTAAGAGACACCTTTCCATCTCTTGGTACCTTCTAGTTCGAGGTCTGATTGCAATAACACAACAAATTTCAATATTTGTTTCTTTAATTTTCAAATGCATCTGCCCTGGAGTTCCTGCCCTTCCATGCGCTCTTAAAAAAGAAGGAGGGGGGAGGGATAGTAGGGAGGTGGAGAGAAGGTTACTCCATAGAGCTCAAAGAAACACAACTAATATATCAGATGATAGTATCATTTCAGTTATTCCTTTGTCCCTTGGAGGGGCATCTGATAAAATTGGAGCAATACAGTGATAACTTTAGTTATTCATTTCTTTTAGGCTGAACTTTCTATCCATCAATCGATTTGAAAGAAAAAAGAACATAGAATTGGCAATATCTGCCTTTGCCATGGTTCACGCCCATGAAGTTCATGATCATCAAGGAGTTAACATGAATGATATTTCCTTGACTGTTGCAGGTAAGTTTCTTCAATTCTTCAAGTTCAATGTATGCTGCATTATCCACCAACTTTTTCTTGTTCTCTGTTTTGCTTACGTCATCTCTTTTATTTGCTGTTGGTATTCATCTTGTATGGTTGATTTGTAGTGCAAAAGTTTCTGATATTCTGTTAGAGGTTTTGCGGAGTTTATCGAGAGCCAATAAGATATATGAACCTGTCTGATCTCATGTACATGATAAGGATATTTAGTGCCCTGAAACTATATAAAAATCAGATGCTACTAGTTATTGATCAAGTTAGCTATAGGACTTTTTTGGGTGCTTGTCTCCCTTTGATGATAAGCCCTCTTTTTTTATTTTTATGTGCCCTTAATACCTAGAATAGATGGATTTGAAGTATGCTTCAATAAACGAGTCCTAGATACCTGTTGTCTACCATCAGTGGCTGAATATATACTCAAAAGAAATCTTCTTGCATGCTAATAGAGTTCTTCCTGCTTTTATTTCAGGAGGCTTTGATAATCGCCTTAGAGAGAATGTCGAGTATCTAGAAGAACTGAAAAAGTTGGCAGAAAGGGAAGGTGTTTCTCAGCGGGTCAGATTCATCACATCTTGCTCTACTGCTGAGAGAAATGCACTCCTTGGCCAATGCCTATGTGTTCTTTATACACCAAAGGTATGTCTGATTCTAATATCTCTTCAATGAGGAAAAGAAACATTTGTTCTTGAGAGTGACTTGTTGGAGGAATGTTTGTCTTACCTTGGAGTATGCTGTTAGAAGGAGCATCTCCGTCTTTTCCCATATTTTTTTCACCTTGAAAGTAGGATGACATTTTCTTTCCTTTTTTGGAAGAGTAGGATGAACATTTTGGCATTGTTCCTTTGGAAGCAATGGCAGCCTATAAACCTGTTATTGCCTGCAATAGTGGGGGTCCAGTGGAGACAGTAAAGCATGGCGTGACGGGCTTCCTCTGTGACCCTAGCCCACGAGAGTTTGCTTCAGCAATGTCTAATTTTATTCAGGATCCTCACATGTCTGAAAAAATGGGGCAAGATGCTCGTCAACACGTTGCTGAGTCATTCTCTACCAAGATTTTTGGCCAGCATTTGAATAGATATCTTGTTGATATTGCTCGAGGTAAGAAGGAATGAGTATCCTTTCAGACTGTTACCTTAATAGCAAGTTGTCCTATTAGGAAGTTGTAGTTAAATTAACTCCTAATAGCGTGTAGCGGGAGTTAGTGCACCGGGCTGTCCCTTTTTAGTTTAGATTAACTCATGGTGATAGTACTACACTGATTGTGATACAAAAGTTGGACATTCTTTTTTCTTATTAATGCTTATAAAAAGTTACAGAATGCTTGTTAAAAATAGAAGGTTATGAGTTGTGGAAGTGGTTTCTCAGCCGTTCTTTTTAGGTTGATTTCTCGGATAGTCACTCAACTAATACTTATTATTTCAGAAAATCACTTTTCTTGTTGATTCTAATTTTCTTCAACGGAAAATGATATTTTGAGATAATAACTACTATTATTAGTTGAGTGATCGAGAAATCAACTCCATTCTTTTTTCAGAAAGAACTAACGTATAAATTAGTGTTTAGTTTTACATTGATCGACGTTGGAATATCAAATTTACTGATCAAGCAATCAAACTTGATTAAAAATGAGTCTCCAATGAGATAATTAAAGTAGGGAAAGAGGATGAAATTGCTTGTTCCTTCTTTATTGCTTAATAATAATGAAAAAAATAATTGTCTAATGCAACTTAATAATCATTTCATCATTGATTATGCACTATGATAATTGACAAGCCTTTCGTATTTTGCCAAATGTTACAATTACGTTTCAATCCAAGTAATTTGAAGTATGCAATATGAAATCAATAAAGTAGTCGAGATTGTTGGAAAGACATTCTTTTTTCTTATTAATGCCTATAAAAAGTTACGGGAATACTTGTTAAAAATACAAGGTTATGGTTTGTGGAAGTGGTTTCTCGGCTATTCTTTTTAAGTTGATTTCTCGGATAGTCACTCAACTAATAATACTTATTATTTCAGAAAATCACTTTTCTTGTTGAATCTAATTTTCTTCAACAGAGAAAATGATATTCTGAGATAATAACTACTATTACTAGTTGGGTCATGAGTGATCGAGAAATCAACTCCATTCTGTTTTCAGAAAGTATTGACGTATAAATTAGTGTTTAGTTTTATATTGATCGACGTTGGAATATCAAATTTATTGATCAAACAATCAAACTTGATTAAAAATGAGTCTCCAATGAGAAAATTAAAGTAGGGAAAGAGGATGAAATTGCTTCGTCCTTCTTTATGGCTTAATAATAAGAGAAAATGGTCTAAAAATCTCTCCAACCTATACCCGAAATCCCAACTACACACTCCAATTTCATGAGTGTCCTATCACCCCCCTGGACTATTTAAAAATGAAATAAATGACTCCTTAAATGTTGAGTTGGCACAGAGAGTGCATTCAGTGAGAAGCTTAAATAGTATTATATATTATTTATTTATTTTTATAAGCAAAATGACACCGTTTTAATGGAGGAAAGATTTCCCTTTCAATTTGGAGAAGACGAATCAGCAGTTCCAACTCCATTTTTGATGGATGATAAATTTTATATTTGTTAGAGAAACTCATCGAACAAGCCGGCAATGACGAGAAAATAATCACTAGAAAAGATGAATTCGCCGACAAATTCAAAAATTCATACTTGAGCTTCGAAGCTCTTTAACAATGGTTGTCCATAGATTTGTATTTCGCCTTTCATTCGTCAATTTTTTTAGTTCAAATCAATTGATTTAGATGTTTTCAAACTCAAGAACTCAACAATGAAATTCTCATAAAGGATTCAATTTAGTCTCTACAAATTAGTAATTGCAAATGAGATTTTCAGATTTAACTTTAAACCCAGAAACCCACATTTCTTTTTTGATTTTGATAGCTTTGTACGTCAATGGGGTTTTCTAGTTTTTGGCTCAAATCTTCACACCAAATTCGAAATCAATTAACAAGTAATGTGTAGATTTCATACACCAAACTTAATCACACTCACAGATTCGCACAAATCCGATGAACACGATGGAGAACAATACGTTTTTTCTTCAAATTTTCAGAAATTAATAAAGCCAAGAAAACAACTGAATGATTTTGAGGCAAGTATTATAGCAATCTAAAATTTGATGGATCAATTTGTGTATATATATCGTTTACAAGCTTTAAAAGAAAAAAGAAAAAAGAAAATAGAATAAAGATAAAGAAGGAACCAAGAATATATAAAAAAAAATCATTGACAGCTGGTTGTGCGTGTCCATCACTGCAAGTTATGAATGTGGGTGTTCAATTTTAGGGTGCTATTTATTCCATTAAAAAATAGTTCAATGTATTATGAAGAACTCTAACTCTACAATGTGTAGTTGGAATTTCGGATATAGATTGGAGGGGTTTTAGACCATTTTCTCTAATAATAATGAAAAATAATAATTGGCTAATGCAACTTAAGAATTATTTCATCTTTAATTATGCACTATGATAATTGACAAGCCTTTCGTATTTTGCCAAATGTTACAATTACGTTTCAATCCAAGTAATTTGAAGTATGCAATATGAAATCAATAAAGTAGTCGAGAATCAAGATTTTAAATTTTAATCGAATAAAAGCATTCAAAATGTCCTAGTTGATAGAAGGTAACATATATTTCATAAAATTAATCGAGATGAATGTAAGTTGATCCAAAAAAAGAGTTACTATTAAACAGCTTATTATATGGTCCCCCTTGCAATTTTTCAAGATTCCTTTACTTATCCTTTTCATACTTAAAAAGGATTTGTCACTTTGTTGTATTACGTAAAAAGACATTATCCAAACAAACAGAATTATTTTGTATACCGTATGTCCTAGAAAGTATACACGCTTAAATCGTGACCCAATAAATTTGTGGTCTACGTTATTTAAACTTATAAAATACGATTTTTTTTACATTATCAGGTTATTTTAAAATATTTTATGAATATATTTTTATTAGAAGCATGGATATATTTTTGTGACAAGTGGCTTGTTACATCGAGTAAAATTATGTTATTTAATCAACAATCGACTCAAACCGACTTATGAACATCTGTAAAGATGACATATAATCTTTAAAACTTGCGTGTGACCCACTGTGTAACAGAATTATGAAAAACGACGAATATGATACTCTGTATAAGTTTGGCTTTTCCTTAAACATGTAGGAATGATATCTCTATCTCACTGTATATGTGAAAAAAAAATAAGCTTTTTTGTCGCGTGACTTTTAATAACATTCAATAAAAAAAATTAACGTTTACCGTATAAATTATGTATATGTACTTTTTACACTATCGATGAATAAAAGATAAATTGACTTAAAACTCATGTTTTTAGTAAAATTAATAATTTTTTTAGCGTTTACTGTATAAATGATGTAAATATACTTTTTACACCACCGATAAGTAAACGGCAAAATTGACTCAAAACTCATGTTTTTAATAAATTAATAATTTTTTTAACGTTTACTGTATAAATGATGTAAATATACTTTTTACACTATCGATAAGTAAACAAAAAAATTGGCTAAAAACTTATGTTTTTAATAAAATTAATAATTTTTTTAACGTTTACTGTATAAATGATGTAAATATACTTTTTACACTATCAATAAGTAAACGACAAAATTGACTCAAAACTCATGTTTTTAGTAAAATTAATATTTTTTTAACGTTTACTGTTATAAATGATGTAAATATACTTTTTACACTATCGATAAGTAAACGACAAAATTGACTCAAAACTCATGTTTTTAATAAAACTAGTTTTTCGACACGTGCGTTGCACGTGATTACCAATTCAAAAAATATATGTTATTGTAAATAGTATTGCTTATTTAAGCGAAGATGTGAACAATATGCTTTGCATAAAATAATATTGCAGATTCTTTTGTGAATGTTAAATGTGGATTAATAATTTTTTTAACTTTTACCGTATAAATTATGTAAATATACTTTTTACACTATCGATAACTAAACGACAAAATTGACTCAAAACTCATGTTTTTAGTAAAATTAATCAATTTTTTAATGTTTACTGTATAAATTATGTAAATATACTTTTTACACTATCGATGAATAAAAGATAAATTGACTTAAAACTCACGTTTTTAGTAAAATTAATATTTTTTTAACGTTTACTGTATAAATGATGTAAATATACTTTTTACACTACCTATAAGTAAACGACAAAATTGACTCAAAACTCATGTTTTTAATAAAATTAATAATTTTTTTAACGTTTACTGTATAAATGATGTAAATGTACTTTTTACACTATCGATAAGTAAACGACAAAATTGACTAAAAACTTATGTTTTTAATAAAATTAATAATTTTTTAACGTTTACTGTATAAATGATGTAAATATACTTTTTACACTATCAATAAGTAAACGACAAAATTGACTCAAAACTCATGTTTTTAATAAAATTAATATTTTTTTAACGTTTACTGTATAAATGATGTAAATATACTTTTTACACTATCGATAAGTAAACGACAAAATTGACTCAAAACTCATGTTTTTAATAAAACTAATTTTTCGACACGTGCGTTGCACGTGATTACCAATTCAGAAAATATATGTTATAGTAAATAGTATTGCTTATTTAAGCGAAGATGTGAACAATAAGCTTTGCACAAAATAATATTGCAAATTCTTTTGTGAATGTTAAATGTGGATTAATAATTTTTTTAACGTTTACCTTATAAATGATGTAAATATACTTTTTACACTATTGATAAGTAAACGACAAAATTGATTCAAAACTCATGTTTTTAGTGTTTACCGTATAAATGATGTAAATATACTTTTTACACTATCGATAAGTAAACAACAAAATTGACTCGAAACTCATGTTTTTAATAAAATTAATATTTTTTTAGCTTTTACCGTAGAAATTATCTAAATATACTTTTTACACTATTGATGAGTAAACGACAAAATTGACTCAAAATTCATGTTTTTAATAAAATTAATTTTTTTTTAACGTTTACCTTATAAGTGATGTAACTATACTTTTTACACTATCGATGAGTAAACGACAAAAATAACTCAAAACTCATGTTTTTAATAAAATTAATATTTTTTTAACGTTTACTGTATAAATTATGTAAATATATATTTTTTACATTATCGATAAATAAAAGACAAATCGACTCAAAACTTATGTTGCGACTTGCGACAAGCAAGTTGGTATTCACATGGTGGCACTTGATATGTTACACATGGTTGATCTTTTTACTTGCTATGTTACACATTTAGGTGATAAATCATTTGTTTTTTCATTAGCTAAATGATAATTAATTAATTATTTTATTTTGGTGGATTATTTTGAAATTATCGTGGACATTCATCATTTCTATTTTTTGAGTGTGCATGCATCAAATAAATTCACTCATGTGCAATAATTTTTGTACTAGGCAAATTCAATGTGACAAATTAGATCGAGAAAACATTGATATAAGAAATTGATGTGTGACTTTCTTTATTAAGTACTATCTATGTACCAATCCTTACGGGTCTTTTTATGGTATTTTATTCTTTCTCAATTGCTTAATCATAGTACGAGGATATTATATTAATGTTAAAATGAGATGCATGTGACAAATGAAAGCCATTTTATTCTCTCTCAAATTGTTAATTAAATCATAGTACACGAATATATTAATTAATGCTAAAATGAGATGCATGTGAAAAATGATTAAAGTTCTAAGTCTAAATACCAAGATGGTCCAGACCAAAAATCAGAATTTTGAAATTCATGTTTGTCTAGTCGTATTAGAAGAAGAAAAAAAATTAATGTCAACAATGAAATTAAATAATTTTGACTCATCTCGATTTCACAAATGTTGAAACACTGCGATAACAACAATAGCAATTATGGCACGATCCCTAACACGTTAAAATCAACTATATAAATTGGTATGTATAATACTATTCAATTTAAACTCATCTATATCAATATTGTATAAATTAAAATTATAGAAAATAAATTATAAAAATAATAGAAGTTTTTTTCTAATATATTTTCTATGGACGTATAATATAAGATTTTGAAAATGTTTTTTTTTTTTCATAAAAGATATTTTTAAAGCAATGTTTGGTTATATATTGGAATGGACTTTTCGTTTTGACTTTTTTTTCAAATTTGATCAATTGGAGACGTGGTTTTTTAAAAATGAAATGCATGTTCAAATACAATTTCAATCGTTGAAAATTATTTTTCAACTTTAAAAACACTTTTAATTTTTCCAAGTATTAGTCAAATCTATATTCAAACGCCTACTTAAAGTAAAATTATAAATGCTAAAACATTTATTTTTTTATTTATCCTATCCAATAAAGGAAAAATAATATTCTCCTAACTAATTATTCATAGGAATAAATCGAGGAAGAAGAGTTCCAGATTCTCTTTCTTTTTATTTTAGGATTTTTCCATAAAAGGGAATTTGTTTAAAGTGGGGGTACAGTAGAGTCAAATCTATAAATTAAAGTCTTAATGTATAAAGTATTTTTAAATTAATGTTATCAATATATTATTTGACACAAAAAATAATAATTTTTTTATGAATTTCGTTTGACTTGAATATAGTAATTAAAAAATTCAATTTAGGAAAAAAAGTAATTGATATATAAACATCCCATATTTGCATAAAATCATGAAAAAAAATAATCAAATATCTCTATACTAGTTAACATCTAATTATTTGCTCTAAAAATTCTTTCCAAATAGTCTTAAATCTTCTCACAAGACAAACAAATATGATGTTTTCAATCAATGGTTATTAATCGAAAGTAAGTTTGTATTACGTATTATTACTAATACCATGACTTGTTTTTACTTTGC
>NC_064289.1:1737395-1756635 GCF_019186545.1 Solanum stenotomum
GGGGGGGGGGGGGGGGGGGGGGGCGCTTGCACTTTTAGTAGCTCGATGAACGTTATCGTAATTGAATGTTGTTTGATAGAGGTGTACTACTATCTATTTAGTTCGGCTATCCATAGTCATTCAGTAGATTTATGCTTAATTGATTATTTATTATCTGTTAAAGTTTGAGAAGTTTTGAATTTCTCATGGCAGGTTAAGCTCGTGAAATGTATTGTACGAAATACTGTGATAGATATTTCCTTTAATCAGTTAGGAGGACTTAGCACACTCTGTTTCCTTGAGCAGGTAAGTTACCAGCTAACTGTCAACATTCAAATAATCTTGTTCCTATAGGTGCTCGGATGTGGGTCAATGACTGTGTTAATGTGATAGAGCCTCCGTGCTTTAATTTTGTTTCAAAGACTCTTATATACTAGATGTTTTGCATGTATTGGTTAAGCAGAAACAACAGGAACTGAAAAAGGGTTTAATGGAATCTCTAAAATAGAGAATGCACCTCTTTTAGTTATGGCCTTATAGGTATTGATTTAACTACAGCAGTATGTTGTTGGATAGAGTGGGATCTTTTGGTTAATTGGTTCTTGTTATTTCTTACCAGCCCAATTCCCTCTCTAATTACCAGGTGGTTGTAAACTTCTACTCGTTTAATAATATATATAGCTGAGTGCTGACATCATCATATATCTCTCCATTCTGCAGTATTTGGACCAACTTTTTTTTATGCGATTTGTGCTTAAAATGAGCTACATTTTGCTTTTTAAACAAATGTCTGATAGAGTTTAGTTGTTTATTATCTATTTCAGATTATTGTCCTTTTTAATATTTCCCCCTCTGATCAATTGATTTTATTCTTCTGTTTCATGTTAAATGAGGAAATGACAGCTAATTTTATTCTTGTCTTCTCTGTTTCATGACCGCAGGTAGATCGCCTTGTTGGTAAAAATCATCTATTCAAACGTAGCATTATTTTGATAAAGGCTTGGTGCTATTATGAAAGTCGTGTTCTTGGTGCACATCATGGTCTGATTTCTACATATGCTTTGGAAACACTGGTCTTATTTATATTCCAACTGTTCCATTCATCGCTAAATGGTCCTCTAGCGGTAATTACTTGTTTGTGCCTTTTTACTTTGTGCATTGAGCTTGGTATGCAAGTATAAGTGTATTTATTATTCCTGTTTTTGCTTGCTTTTAGGTTCTCTATAGATTTTTGGATTACTACAGCAAATTTGATTGGGACAACTATTGTATCAGTTTGAATGGTCCAGTGTGCAAATCCTCCCTTCCTGAGTTATTTGGTAAGCAATGCTCTTCCTTTCATAATTCATTGATGTAGTTTGTGATCTCCTTCAGATGTCTACCGCCTTCTAGGATTTTTTCTCACTCTTATGCATAAGCTTACAAAGAGATTGATGTTTCTCCTCTTTTTGGCTTTTGGGTGGTATATGGGTTAGTTGAGTGAAGATTCTATTTTTCTTTATTCAGTTTTTTTCTCACAGTCACCGTTTATCTGTCTGCAGTTGAGATGCCAGATTATATAAGCAACGAGCTGTTGCTAAGTGAGGAGTTTTTAAGGAACAGTGCGGAAATGTTCTCAGTTCCATCCAGGGGTCTTGAGTCGGACACACGACCATTTCAACAGAAGTATCTAAACATAATTGACCCCTTGAAGGAAAATAATAACCTTGGACGTAGTGTCAGCAAAGGTACAACTTGAATAACTTATATTTTGTGGTTTACAAGTTTGTTATATAGGAAACCCGTCCCCCTTTGTTTCTTGTTTTTCTTTTTATCCTTTTCTGGTACTCCGGGTAGTCAGAAACTATGAAGAATGGCAGATCCTTATGAACTGATTCTGCTGTTTTGGCGACAATTGAGATCATTACCAAGTTTGTTTTGTCTGCTTATCCAAGTCTTCCTTTTCATCTTTGCATTCTCTTTTTTTTTTGTTGCTACCGGAAGTACTTAAGCCTTGCCTTGTTACCACCACTAGTTAGATAATGAGCAATATGTTTAACGATTGCCTGCCCAGGAGTATATAAGTTATTTGAGAGTTAGTATGCCTGTAGAAGAGAAGTTTTGGAAACTTAGAATGTGCTTGTCATGTTATTTCCAGGAAATAGCATGATTGTGGTGCTTTGAGTATTTAGGTGGTCTATGTTGCTCTGTCTCACGCATAAATTATGTTTTGATTCCCTTCAGGTAATCTCTATCGAATACAAAGAGCTTTTAAGTATGGGGCCCGCAAGCTTGGCGATATTCTTTTGTCACCAGATGACAAAGTTGCTGATGAGATCAAGAGGTTCTTTGCAAACACTATTGAGAGGCATAGACTCAATCATGTGGCTGAATTGCATTATTCCAGCCTAATTTTTGGTGATGAAGATACATGTTCTTCATTATCTCCTGCTGAATTTTATGCCAATGCTAGAATGCTTCTGAAATCATCAGACGGTGATTTTGAGAATGATAGCCTGAAAAAGGCATATACATCAATATCAAATGAGTTGTTGAGTAGTTTGATGAATGGAGCTTCTTCAGAGATGGTGTCAGAAAATGGCTCCTTTTCAGATGATGCACTAGTGTCAGGATTCTGTCAATACAGATACGCAAATGATCCTTTAGCTTCTGTACCTCTAAATCTCGGTGTTTCAAATGGCTCATATGAGTGTAGTTCTAATGGAAATTCCATGAGTTCTCTTTCTTGGAAGCATTACTATGCTCCTCCGTTCTATTTCAATAAATCATCTGTTGAAAATGGGAACTGTGAACCTGAGTTGTGCCAAAGTGACCTATCTGATTCTTGTTTGGGGGTGGAAACCCCAAAGTGCCCTCAGGAGAGCAGCAGCATTTACCAAGCAGGTACTGATAATAGTGAGGACTTCTGGTCTGGTGGTTCAGAAATCTCAAGTCCAAGGACCAGTGTTTTAGAAAGTGTAACTCTCGATATAGGGGAAAGGGACTTGGCAAGCACAGCTGGAGATATTGAAGCTATAAATCCTTTGGTGGACTTAAGTGGGGACTATGACAGCCATATACGGAGTTTGCTTTATGGCCAGTGTTGCTATGGGTGTTATCTGTCAGCACCAGTACTTAATAGTCCTTCATCACCTTCTCCATCTCAAAACAAAAACTTTTGGGATACTGTCCGACAATCAATACCACTTAGAAAGAACTCATTTTGGCAAACAAATGGGAATGGTATGCTTGTGGTGAAACCAGCTGCTCAACCTTCTGGCAATGCTCTATCATCTGATGCTACTTTAGGTTCTGACAAGAAAGAAATGGCACAAGGAACTGGCATCTACTTTCTGAATACGGTAGTTTTCTCTTACAATCAGGCCAGTTTATTTCCCATATTTTGGTATCTTAGTTTGTTTAGATAAGTATCTCTCTTTTTGTAAAGCTTGAGGCGGTTTTTGTATCTCCTTTCAGGAGTATCACCAGGAGAGACGTTGTAAAGGACGGACTAAGAGTAAGGCATTAGGAAGTCATGGTCAGTTTCATTTGCATAGTGGCACCCATAGTCACGAGTGTGTTGCATTTTCTGATGCAAATCAGTCAGAGGAGATTTCAGCTGTAAAATCTTCTGTTGAAGGTCGTAAGAAGTTAGCCTCTTCTAGCCAATCTGATGGCCTCCGCGAAGAATCTCATGCCAATGCTTTCTCGAATTCATCATGTAGAATTGAATTTGGATCTCTGGGTAATCTCTCTGAGGATGTGCTTTCACACACTTCTCGTGATGTGGTCCTGATTCCAAGTGTCCCACAAAAAGTGCAACTTTCACAACCTGCTTGTAGTAAACAAGGAAGGTAGGAAAAGTTCCCTACTTTTTCTATTTTTAGACTGTGGAGTAGTATGATCTTTGGTACTAGATACTATCTGAAGTTCTAATTTGGTTTTCAGGGATGCAGAGCATTCGTTAAGGCTGAAGAACGAAGATGAGTTCCCTCCTCTACCATTGTGGAAGGTTTAGGATTTCCTACTTGTTTGAAGACTGAAAGGGAATTTTACAGTGAAAACTAACAAAAACAGATACTTTAGGCAGATATCAGATATAAAAGAGAAACTTGAAGACGGTATATCCGAGTATGTCTTTTTTTTTTTTTTTTTGGATGCACATCTAGGTGGAGCCTTTTTCGTAGCAGGAGAGTACAACAATTACAGCTTAGTTCCGATCTAGTCGAGGCCAGCTATATGAATGTAGTGTAACATAGCATATGCATACTGTACAGTTTCTTTGGCAGAACTTCGTTGCGCCATTGGCTGTAATGCTGTAGTTCCTGTGTTACCACCATTGCAAACTTTTAGTGCATGTTAGCTTCTAATCATTTTGGTGCTGCTCATCTGTTTTGCTTCATCTTTAATCTCTGTTTGGCAGTAGTATGTGGCCCCTTCTGGAGATTTGGCTGCATTTACATCCCTTTGGTCATCTGTTTTTACTTCATATTTGATGTCTGGTAAACAGTGACAATAGGTGAGTACATGACTTGGGATTCGTCATTGATTGGACAATAGTTTTGATGAATGATGTGCCACCCAACTTAAGGGTGCGACCTGGAGGTCAATGAAGTGTATGAAAACCTCTGAGATATCAGGGTTCGAATTCCAGAGACAAGATATTGGGTGATCTCATTTCACTTGTTATAGGCCTTGGGGGTAGGTGTGTGTGTGTCGGGAGGGGGGGGGGGTTAGAGTTACTAGATATGTGTTGATGAAAGGTAACATCTAGGATAGTCGAGGTGTGCACAAATGGGTGTGCCACCGTTATATAGAACAGAAATTATCGTTTTTTTTCTTTGGGATATCTACTTTCCCCATTTTTTCTTAAGATAAATTAGGCTAGTTCTATTATAAATGATCCATCTTGATGTCCAATTTCACAAAAAACAAGAAATCAAAATTAATCGCGGAATGTGCGTTCTTTCTCACCTCTCCCGTTCTTTCTTCTTTGACTTACATATTCACGCCCTTTAGTGTTAAAGAAAGAAATAGTAATTTTAAGAGTTGTTGTTTTTGAGTTTCCACTCTTATAACTAATACTAATATGCAAATGCAATCGTAAGAAGGTCTATCTCAAGTGGAATAATATTACTAATAAGTAATATTATTGTTAGGAACCATCTGTTTTTGAAGTAAGTCCGACCTAGTAAACCGTTTAGTCTTATGTCTTAATATCCATAAATAATTATTCTAAGTAACAACCATTCTAGAATGATTATAGCTTGAACCTAATAAAGCTCAAATTAAACTTGGGGACCCAAAATCAACAAAAGTATATATATAGTTATACTCCCTCTCTGTTACAAATTATCTAGTGCGGTTCTTAAAAATAGTTGTCTTTAACAGGTTATATCTTAATTAAGACATAAATAAGAATAAAATAGTCAAAATTCTTCTTGATTAATGTTTTTTAAAAGAGGCGTGTAAAAAAAACACGAGAACGAAAATGGACCGCAAATGATAATCGTGATTGATTTTGATTCGAGGATCTTACGCAGTGGAGCAAACTCTTCTATCGTGTTGTATTTTCTCTGGCAGACCCCCACCCCCGGTCCATCATATTGTCGAAATAAAAATTTTATGTGAGAGTTGAAGCGCCAATAGGAGAATTGGGAATTTTTCTGATAAGAGATCAGAGCGTTTTTCCAAAATTCACCCACCATGGAAATGAATACAGTACTATTTTGTCTCTAGGTGGGATTTAATGAACACGTGCATAGTGTATTCTTTTTATTTAATAGTAAAATAATTTGTGTTTCAATTATTACATAAGATGAGAACGAAAAGTGAAAGTGTGAATACAATAATACAAATACAATCATGTGTGATTTGATTTTGAGAAGAATTTTGTGTGCCCACAAAGAGATATGCTGTTTCCTACAAAAAATAATAATATATATATTCTGTGGATAAGAATAAAAAACAATTATTAGTGGGGGTGAAATAGATAAGAAAATGAAGTGTTTTTTTTAAGTCAACTCATTCCTTGATGGAAAATGAATTTAGATGGGACTTCTGACCTCTCTATCGTCTCGAGAGTTCTGGTGGAATGAATATGAACATTAATCTTAGATCAAAGCATAATATTTGAGTTTAAGGAACAAAAGATTATTTTTTATCCAATAAATCTTACATAATATGTGTTTGAATTAATTAATTCCAAATCAGGTATTAAATATCCAATGAAAAATTTAAAAAAAGAAGAAGAAATTCTCATCTTTTACCTTCTTTGTGCGTAGCTTAATTATCATTTGAATATTTAGTAACTCTCATCAACATAAGTATGAACTTGTCTTTATAACAGAAAGTTGAGAAGAAATTGTTGAGTATTTTTTTTCCTTAATTTTCAGTTTACTTTAGTGACCGCTAAAACACAATCTTTATATTTTTACTTTTTATTTATTTGTTTTTCATTGGAAATAGACAGGATTTTTCCTAACTTGTTATATTCATTGTATTCTGACATGGTGGGTCTGGAGTAGTTACTTGTAGTCATTATCAATGGAACCAAATCATGAATTTAATTCAACATAAAATCAATATGATGTATCCAAATAACTAATTTCAATTCATGCATCAAATTTTAATTAATTATAAAATTAAAATAAAATTTACCTACTTAAAAGTTATATGTCAGCTTAACTAACTAGAGGATCTAGAAAATATATTCTTGTGTTTCAAAAAGAATCTTAGCAGTTGGCCCTTGTTTATGGGTACGAACAATTACAAATCTGACTATTTCTGATCTTTTTAAAGGCATATTTGGTATTGCGTCTTTGATCACTATGATAATAACGTCACCAATATAAGCATATCAAGTTAATAAGAGTGCAAGTTGATTTTCTGTTTTATTTGAGTTGAAAATTTATCAAAAATGATATATTATCGTGCGAGTTGATAAATTCTTTAAAATAAAAGTAAAAGATTATATTTTTTGAAGCCAAGTCAGACATCAACTTCTTTTTTTATAAAAATGAAATGAAAATTAAATATCTTCCTTTACGATTGAGTATTGAAGAGATGATGAGAGTACGTGCACGGTGCATCAAGAGGAGTTATTTTATTAATTAATTTGGTCAAATAATATTGTTTAATAATTGCATTGCAAATTATATGATTTATTTATTTACGTGATAATATAAGAGCAGGTGTCGCCTTTAACAAGTATTTTTTCCCTTACAATAGTCAAACTTGCCCCTTCAGTTATAAAGTAATAAATAATTACTGAATAAGTTTGATGAAATCATCATTTTAAAGGGCTTAAAGTAGCCAATCCAATATTTATACTTTACTAATAATAGCATGATATGCGTCTTTTTGCATATTGTTTTGCCAGAAGATTATTTAATCACATGATTTAAGAATATAATTTCTATAAAAGTACATAACCTCAATAATTTGGATGCTAACTTATTAATATGCTAACTTTCTTCACCATGATAAATTATGTTTAACAGTTTATGCTTACATTTTTGAATTGTTGATAAAATACAGATCGCACTTAGATCAATAATAGTTTTCAAATAATCCTATTGATCTTTTCCTTTAGTAATATTTTTTATCCAAAAAGATACTACTGCACTAGCAAAGATTAAAGTCTTTTTCATCAATCGTATTCCTTTCGTATCATATTATTTGTCCATGTTATTAGAAATATTTATCAAGAAATATTTGTCAATTTACAAAATTAATTCATTTCTTTCCTTAAAATTATTTTTTTGGGAAGTATAAATAGTATGGTAAAGTACCAAACAAGTTCTTCATTATTAATCTTGATACTGATGGAGATACGATACATAAATAGAGTGTATTAAAAAGAGTTAAATGAAAAATTAGTAAAAATATATTTTATATTTATGATTTTTTAAGAGACGTGTAAAGGAAAAATAATACTACCATCCTTCCCCACGTAGTTGATCATTATATTCGTGGCCTTTTGCAATTCCATAATGGCGTGCATCTAGTTTGACAATTAATTACTTTTATTATTAAATAAAATAAAATGTCTTCCTCAATCTCACCTACTTATGGATTGAACTTGCATTTAATCGATAATATCATAAATAATAAATTGTAATAATGTTTAGTCTATTCATCTTATAATATGTATGTGTATTACATTAGTGGGACTCAAGTTGTCAAATGCAAAATCCATCTGTGAAATTGACTCCACTCGTGAATGGATGTTGTATTCAAAATTTCAAATAGTGAGAACCATAAACAAATAAAACTCCAAGTTTAGATCGCTCAATTTTTATTTATTTATTATAAAAGATACGTTAGAATGATACTCAAATTTTCAATTATATACTTGTATTTACGCTTGAATGGAAAGTGTACTAGAGTATGTGTAAGATGAATCAAAGAAAAATGAAGAACTCTTTAGTTTTTTAAATTGACATAAGAAAGTGTTCTTATGCTATTGACCGACATCTACTTGTTCCAATCTAACGGGAAGTTTGACAATTCAATTTCTTTGCTCGATTATATTTATCGTCTTTAACATATATTACATTTATCATCTTATAATATCGATCAATATCTACTCATTTCAATTTTTATAAGGAATTTCGATAATGACAACCTTTTTGTCTCATCAAATTTATCATATCTTGAACATGAATTATATAAATAGATAAAGTTTACGTAAGATCTGGTATACATTTTCAAAATCTATATCTATGATTATAACCTTAACATGCGTAAATTTAAAATTTTGACTCCGTCTCTCGCTCTAGCTAGCCCCTATTTCCTTGCACTAACCTTTTAGTCCTTATATCACTTGATAAAAGATCTAAGTTCTAACATTAAAGATTTAGCTTTTCCAATATTCCTGTTTGCCACTCTTTTTTCTTAGTCACCTAGCAACAAATTATAATCCCACCAAAGCAATAGCTACAGATTCTTCAGGTCCAGTTCTTAATTTGTTTTCCTAATTTACCCTTTTCACCTTCAACAAAATTCCAAAACTTGGCCAGTAAAAATCTTATTTTTTTAAAAAAAAAATCAAAATTTTTCCAAGAAAATCCAATCTGGCCCTATTAGTCCATATTGTGTATCAGCCATTTTCACTTGTGCTATTCTTGCTGTCAAATCGAAACACACTAACCTATCACATTTGTCTCATTTCTCAATCAAATGGTTGTCAGCAACTTCTCAAGACCCTTTTGGCTTCTCTGTTGTGTTGTCTTCTCTGAATCACCTCTTTTACTGAGTCTTGAAATACAAATTTTAGCTACCCACGTAACTCTTAACATCCACAAATAAATAGTTCATCTCTCTTTTTTTTAAAGATTCAACTTGTGCCCAATTTCTCAAGAATCAATTTTGATATGTATTCTGGAGGATTTTCAGATAACTGCAAAGAATCAGAGGAGGAGGGTCTTGGGTATGTTGAAACTGACCCTACTGGTCGTTATGGACGTGTAAGTATTTGTTTTTTCTTATAAAGTTTCAATCTTTTTGCCTTTTTGTTGCATTTTATCATGTGGGGTTGATCAATTTTGCATTTACAGTTCTTGGTTTGTTCATTTTCATAAATGGAACAGATAAAGTTACTGTTTTTATTGATTCTTGCATGTTGTTGCAAGTAGTTCTTGTTTTTCTTGTAAAGTTTCAGTCTTTTGCCTTCTTATTGCATTTTATTATATGGGCTGATCAATTATGCATTGACAGTTCTTGATTTGTTGATTTTCATAAATGGAACAGATAAAGTTACTGTTTTTGTTGATTCTTGCAAGTTGTTGGTAGTTCTTGTTTCTTTTTATAAAGTTTCAATCTTTTTGTTGCATTTTATTATATGGGGTTGATCAATTTTGCATTTACAGTTCTTGATTTGTTGATTTCCATAAGTAGAACAGATTAAGTTACTGTTTTTGTTGATTCTTGATTATGTTTGGCATTTTGGTGTTTATGCATGTGCGGACAGTTCGAGGAAGTTTTGGGAAAAGGGGCAATGAAAACAGTTTATAGGGCAATTGATGAGTTGTTAGGTATGGAAGTGGCATGGAGCCAAGTTAGACTTAATGATTTGCTTCAGTCACCAGAGGATATAGAGAGGCTTTACTCTGAAGTTCATTTGCTTAGTACTCTGAATCATCCTTCTATCATGAAATTCTATACTTCATGGATTGATATCGAAAAGAGGACATTTAATTTCATTACTGAGTTGTTCACTTCCGGTACTCTCCGAGGGTAATGCTCTATTCCTTGTCTATCGTAATTGTTCTCTTCGAATTGCAGTGATTTTAAGTTATGCTGTGAAGTATATGGAAAGTTATGAGCAGTGACGAATCCATAATTTAGAGTCCCATGGGTACGAATCGTTAAATCAACTCTGTGGAGATTGTGAGTCTCGTGTTTATACCATTTCACCAGCAAGGCATCCTGAAAGTGAATCGTATTCCATGAATATGATATCTATCAAGTGTGGTGTATGGAATATAGGACAAAAGGTGGTGGTATCTATTGATTGGTCATGTCACATAGGCTTGAGTTGGATAGCCAATTACTTTGATTTATCAGAAAATTCCCCCACTAGTTAATGTTGCAACTTATTGCATGTGAGGGCCCTGGACTTAAAGGTCCCAATTTCGATGACTAATCGTGTTAGTTTATGAGACTAATTGAAAATTTTCTCCTTAGGCTGTATCTTACATGTTATGTCCTAGTGATCTGGCACCTTACTGCTGTAATGTCTCATAAAAAATAAGAATTTAAATTTGAGTTTTGATGCCTATTGTTACGATTATTAGGAGATTTGGAGTATCAGCCCTCAGTTAAAGTATGTATCTGTTTTGAATGTGATGAATTTGCTGATAGGGATACATTTGATTGAATGCAGATACAGAAATAAATATCATCGAGTAAATATTCGAGCTGTAAAGATTTGGGCACACCAAATTCTGGAAGGTCTGGTTTATTTGCATGAACATGATCCGCCAGTGATTCATCGAGACCTGAAGTGTGATAACATATTTGTTAATGGTCATCTTGGACAAGTGAAGATTGGGGACCTGGGATTGGCAGCAATTCTTCGTGGATCACAGAGAGCACACAGTGTTATAGGTAACTCCATCTCCCACTTCCCTTTTTCCTGGCTGGAACTTTTGTCATCACAATCTGTTATAGATCTGCGGAATACCAAGTAGCGGTGACATTTTCTGAGATCATACATTTGAGTTTGGTGAACCTTACTTGTTCGGAACTGAGGCACAGTTGTTTTTGTATACGTTTGAATTTGGTGAATCAAGCAAGGTCTGTGGTGTTCTAAATGTCCAAATGATTTTTTCTAGACTGGCTTTGATATTGAGATTTGACTACATATAAACTTCAATCAAATCTAAGGTGCACTAGTGTTTTGTCAAACATTCCGCAATTACTACTAATTGTTTATTATTTCTATTTATTGCAATAGGAACACCTGAGTTCATGGCACCAGAATTGTATGACGAGAACTATGATGAGCTTGTTGATGTATATTCGTTTGGCATGTGCATGTTGGAGATGCTTACTGGTGAATATCCATATAGTGAATGTGTTAACCCTGCACAAATATACAAGAAAGTGATCTCTGTAAGATGCTTTAGTTTTTAGTATCTACTTTTTCGACAGCTTTTATCAGTCAATCAGTAGTTTACTTGCATGCCGTTTATTACTAACTCAGGGTAAGAGGCCAAGGGCATTTTATAAAGTTCAAGACTTGGATGCACAAAGGTTTATTAGGAAATGCTTGGAACCAGCATCAAATAGATCATCAGCTAAAGAACTAATGCTTGATCCGTTCCTTGTGATTGATGATGCTGATAGTGAGTCAGTTACAATGATGCGACTTCAGAAGCCTATCTTGAATGATAAAATTGCTATCGAGGACCTTCACTTGAATGAGGATGTTCCAAGGACTAATATGACCATCACGGGGAAGTTGAACCCTGAAGATGATACCATTTTTCTTAAAGTGCAGATTGCAGATAAAGAAGGTATCTATTGTGACCTCTTTTTTGTTATTGAAGAATAAGAACTTTCTAGGAAAAAACATTAGATTCCATAAGCAGACGAGAAGGAATATGAAAAGGAAAAAAAGGATGTTATTAGTCCAGTTTCTAGATAAGCACATGAAGCTGAAGCATTCACTAAAATTTTAACACTGTTCATTGCAGGTGGTGTTAGGCATGTGTATTTCCCATTCGACACTGTGACTGACACCCCCACGGAGGTGGCAAACGAAATGGTGAAGGAATTAGAAATTACAGACTGGAAACCATGTGAAATCGCTAATATGATTGATGGAGAAATATCTGGCCTAGTACCTCAGTGGAAGAAATGGAATCAGTTTGAATCCTCCGATTACCATGTTCTGAGCTATAAGGATGATGATAACGATCGCCATAATCCTTTCCAAGGTTTCTCGTCTTCTTCATCTTCCCAAGTATCATTGTCAGGTCTGCTCTCCTCTCAAGTGATTGACACAAACACCAATGACCGGCGTTGGCTTCATGGTATCATTATTTATCTGATCTAGTTTTATATTACCATTTCCACACACGTTCTATCTTTGCTCTATCGTCGAAAGATTTTATTCAATCAACTTGAGTATTAGTTCGCAATGTTGAGAATGAACCACATATGTGTTAGTTGAGTTATATTAAAGGACTAGCATACTTATTTCGACCAGAAAAAAGTTACCAAGACGTGATTGCTTATATGCATTTTGCTCTTGCAGGTGATATGTTTGATGACACGAGCTCTCAATGCTCGTCACACTCTGCAAATTATTCCAACTTCAATTACTTCTCTGATGAAGAGAATGATCCTGTGACCACCTCTACAAGACAAAGTCAACCAGCTACTGCAATTAGTCACCACACTTCGCGATTCTGCCCTGAGGAAAACTCAAGCACCGGACAGTCTTTGGCAAGAACGTGCTACAAGCAATGCAAAGCTATGCTAGAATCAAAAGGAACTTCTTCCACCTCTAAAGGGAAAGGTAATGATGATACGCGTAGACTAACAAGGAACAAGTCCTTAGTTGATATGCGGAGTCAGTTGTTGCACAAGTCATTGGTGGAAGAAGTGCACAAGAGACGATTGTTCAAGACTGTTGGTGCTGTTGAAAACATCGGGTTTCAACAACCTTACGAGGATTTGAAGAGGAGTCCTAGATCGATGAATTGTACTAATTCGATGAGATTGTCGAGTGATGGTAAGGGACAAGGTCACAAACCAAGAAGACATTGATTTCTCTTCTACAAAATATGTAATTTAAATAGTAAGGACGATACATATGGTAGTTTTAAGCAGATCAGAGTTTGAATTAAGCAGCTGATGTAATTGTAAATGACAATAAAAGTGTTTGTTCAAATTTTGTTCATTTGTTCCTTCAAGCAATGGAAGAATAACACCCTCTTGCAATTTGTGCAAATATTACTCTTGGGACTGACAAAACATTAGACTGTTGGTTGTTCGAAAACTTATGAACCTTTTAGACCATGGTCTAAAGATCTAAATCTTACGAAAAAAAGCCTTGAGAATAGGCCCATAATTTGCTATATATAGTGTATCGTTTAGTTTGTGCCATTTACAACAACTCCATTTTCACTATATTTTCCAAACAAATTATATTCTTGCCTGATTATAGAATATCAAATAAGCAGATCGATTGATTTTAGATTGGTTAAAATAGTTTTTCTTTTATAAGGTCCAAATGAGCTTTTGCATACATAGCATTTTTGACAGGAAATTACGCTCAATAATCTTTAAAATGAATAATCTTGAACTTTTGACCCCTGTTTACCTCATAGGACTAACCATGATTGTCCCCAACACCTTGCTGCCTACTTGGTCACAAGTTCACGCTACTGAGATCAGCTAATGGGTCAAAATGGGTTGGTTTTTTTGAATGAGTCAAAATAGACTAAACTGTAGGTCGTAATCCAAACCATCCCCTTTTACTAAATTTTATATACTTTGTTTGATTTTAATAATTTACTTAAGCACTTAACAACCCTTCTTTTTTTTATTATAATTATATGTAATAAATTTTTTAACAAAGTTCCTCATGGATCAATTTGATTTCTGAACTCTTAACTTAACTGAATTGAATTGAACAGATTAAAATGGACTGAGTTAATAAATAGTTTGAAGGGTAGTGAGTTGTGTTTGTATGGGTTACTTTTGTCTCCCTTATCTAATTGTGACTATAAAATAGTTAATTTTGTGCAATAATAATATGTGAAGGGCATTTTTATTGATGTGTATGGCATGCTATGTGAGTTATAATGTTCAATAATTGATTAAAAGGGCAAAGTAATGGTATATTTGCCCCATGCTTGTTACACTTTTGTTAACAGAATCTTCATGGTGGATCTTTAATGAATGATGAGGCTTCACTTTTTCCCAAAGGTCATTTTGATTTCCAGGTATACAAAGGACATTATAGTTTTAACTGTAATTGGTGGATGCATCTTCTTGCTTCTTTCTTTACTTCAATTAAAAGGGGTAAATCGTAAGGAGGTGAATGAATATGATTCTTTTACTAAAGATTATTGGTATGAATTGCTTTCCTCTTAAGTGACCGACTTGATTTTGAATTAATCTAATCAATAGATTTTGAATACTCGAGGCAAAAGTAGCTCTCTCGGAAGTCTGTTTCCACACATCATCGTCTTAGTGGAACTAGATTGTTTTAAAAAAAAATAAGGGTTAAAAATTTAATCTTGATTTTCTTACTAATATTAATTAAGAGTGTGCTTGGTATGGCCAAAAATATTTTCTAATTTTTCATGCTTGGTTTGTGAAAATATTTTGAAGAAAACTAAGTTGTTTAAAAATTATGAATATGACTTTCCCTTGAGCAGAAAAAACGACTCTAGCATAAAAAAGAGCACATTAATTCTGGAGCTGTGGATGATTTAGACAACTAGCTCTAAGATTTTTTTTTCCGTAGTTTCCCTTTAATAAGTTGTACTCATTAAGTCTCATAAGTAGCATTTCAAGCTCATTATATTGTCTCCTCCCAAACCTCCAACTAGCAGCGGAACCACATATACTTGAGGGGTCGGAAAATTACACTGTGTAGCTAAATAAAAATATTTAATATATATACATCACATATCGACCTTCCTTGACATCAAGCGATTTTACTTTTTTTGTTTTTGACATCTCTTAATCGAAATTATGGCTCCATCACTGCCTCTTAGCCCACTCCTTGACCATACCACCCTATCCCATACTATTTTGAAAGATTTTTTACAATATTTTTTTGCTTACTTACGCAATAATCAAAGAGTGAGTAATTAGAAAACATTTAATTCTGGATTGTGCTCTCGTGACTAGATGGAGTTTGGTACTAAAATTTCCCTAACGACCCTGTTTTTCGATCAACGACAAAAACATACATTCAACGCACAAAATTCGGGTCGGGTGTTAGTGTTAACGTTGTCAATTTCTCTCTCTTTGTTTCTAGTTACATGTTGGCTGCAACTTATGTACTAACCATGCAGTGGCGTAGTCAAATTTTTTGGGCATAATACATAAATATACTCTTTAATTTTGCCTCATTTTATATTTATATTCTTTAACTTTAAGTGTGCACAAGTAGACATTTAAATTTGTATAAAATTGAACAAATAGACACACACATCCTATGTGGCATCCTACATGACATTTGCGTCCTACGTGGTGTCCTATGTGTATTATGCCGCATAAGACTCACGTGTCTACTTGTTCAACTTTATACAAGTTTAAGTGCCTATTTGTGCACATCCAAAGTTGGAGGGTATAAATGTTAAATGAGGCCAAATTAAAGGACATATTTAAGAGTGTTCAAGATGAAATATGTACCTATGAAACTTATTTTCACACACACATATAAATATATATAAAAGAAATTCGATGAAGAATGTTCGACTAATACATTTAGCTATGATACTGAGTGCCTGAATGAATACACATGCCTCAATTTTATTTTATTTTTAAATTTAAATGTCTACACTAAGACTTGTACCTATTGTTAATTTGAGTTTATTGATTTTGAATTCATTCATTTAATCATATAGTAAATCTAAGGTTTGAACTAATCTCGTGGAAGGGGGAGTTAAGAGGGTGAGGTAGGATAGAGGTCTAAATTTCAAGTACGATATTATTATTAATTTAAGATATATATATCAATGATACAAAGAATATATATTATCAGGTTATCTTTATCTATTATAGACGATCTTTAATAATTAATCAGACATATCCCTCAACTAAGTTTCTAACAACAGTAGGCACTAGCAACTCACAAGATTCTAAATGTCCAACACAATTGAAACATAACGTACATCTTTAATTTGGCCTATATATTTACATCTTTGTGGTCCTTTTCATTAATCTCCATAATTACCATGAAGAATTAGACTTAACATTATTCACTCTCAAACTTTATTTTTTTTAATAGGAAACATCTTTTTGATAAGACAATTAATACTGTTCCCAAAAAAGGAAACTTGACGATCAATGAACAGCTAAAAAATTTGCATTATTAATTTGTACAAAAGGCAGCCAATAGGGTACCTTAATTATCTCTGTCTTTGTTCACTCATTTTGACAATTATGTAATAGAGAAGGCCACCTTTTACTTTATGACAACAATGCAAACTTTATTTATGATTTGCAATATATTTTCTTCACATTCTGTATTTGCACTATCTTAATTCTAATGTGGACCTCTTCTGTCTACACTAGAAAGTGAATGATCAACTAAATAATTTGGGTCGACAAAAAAAATGTGAAATAAAGTGCATGTTCATCTCACATAAAAGTTTACAACTTAATCTTGTATCAAAGCAGGATTTCGTTAGAAAAATAAAGGGCATCTCTAAAGAAAGTGTTCCTTGTAAACTAAGACGATATTTTTTGAAATTAATCTTTAATGAACTTGTAAAATCTAGAGAAAAAGAATAAGCTCGCAGACGTAAAAAATGAAAATAGAGGCAAAAGGTGGATTTGACGCTTCCCTTCTCCTTTCTAAAGCTCGCGGACGTGAAAAATGAATTATTTCACAATTATCCTTATTTCTAATACTTTCGGCTTCTAGCTTTACAACTCCCCCGAAATTTAAATAGGGCAGGACAGGACAAGACGGGCAGGGTTAAACCTTTGACAAGTTAAGGCTTGCCTTGCCCGGTTCTGCCCTGCCCTATTTACATTCTTTACCGGAAAATAATGGGTTTTCCAACAGAACATTCAAATATATACTCATCAGAAAGGGGAAGAAAAGATCAAAAAGTACAATATTTTGCAGCTATGAACAAGTTAGTTAACTAAAAAATTCAAAATAGTAGTACTTTTTAACATTTTTAGAAGAAATGAGAATACTAGTAAATTTTTACAAGTGAAGGTTAGACAAGTTGAACCATATTTGTTCAAATGCCTTTATAATAAGATCATGATATTCATTTGAATTCAACGAAAGATAACAAGCAAGAAGATTTTCCAAGTCTTTCGATGCCCTGATATTATTTTCGACAACCATTTCGATCATAGATTCTCTAAAATCTTTCTCAGGATCAATTGAAGCCTTCACTATAGCAAAACTAGTCCCTGTTGAAGTTGAACAGCTCTCTTTTTTTGCCTTCGAACGCCTTTTTGATGATGACACACTATTTCTCTTGCTCGCTACTTTAGTAGAATTCCTTCGTAGTTTTACACCAGAAGAGCTAGAATAATGTTTTCTCGAAACAGGGGAACCTACTCTGTTTTTAGCTTCCTTTTCTCGTTGAGCCTTCACATTTTCGTCCTGGTTTATGTTCTTGATGGAATTCGATGTCTTTGTAATGATCGGAGGGAGTTGATCAATATCTGAAATTTCCTCGTACTCTGTATTAAGATTGTGGAATTCATTCAAGTGAGCTTTATCATTCATGTCTATGATTATATCGGTAGCTGAAGAAGTGAAGTGACAACTACAAGAATTTGGCCAATTCGAGCCAAGTTCATTGAATGATTGAGAATCAACAGAGTCTAATTCCGAGGATGGAGAGTTGAGGAAATCTAATTCAGGGAATTTATCTTCTTCTGTTGAGTAAACAGGAGAAGATGAATTTAACTTGTTTGAGACTGAGACGTAGTTGGAAACAGAAGAAGGAATGTGTTTAGGAGAAGGCTTGTAAATAGTTTTTCTCTTGGATTTTTTCTTAGATGACGACGATGATGATGATCTTCTTGGTTGATCAAGAAAGCTATAAGAATGAGAATTATAAATCTTGTCAACTCTAATGGACCTTCTAGTATAAGAAAATGATGATCTTGGTTGAGAATATTGTGACTTATTTGTAGAAGAAGATGAAAATGGGGATTTATGATTTTTGGTTTTGCTCATATCTTTAAGCTTGTAAAACCAAGTGTTTGGCATCATATCTGAAAACTTGAACTTGTGATTTCCCATTGGAGGAACAACTTTGCTTCTTTCTAAGCAAAATAATGAAAGTTTGTGCTAAATAAATAGTGTTGAAAAAAGGAAGAGGGGGACCCTATAGGAAGATATGTGATGAAGAAGCAAGTGGAGCACAGACTAAACAGTGGTTTCTATTTTATGTATGTAAGCCAGCTACTATGTGTTACTCCCTCTATCCCGATTTATGCTACGTTTTTCATTTTTCGAGAGTTAAAACAATTTAAGTTTGACTGAGAATTTAGCACATGAAATAGACATGTTTGAATCTTGAAACGGAATACTTATTATGATTTTGGCCATACATAAATTGAGCAGGTTATGGGGAAGTTTAGTTTTTTCATACTTCAGACAGTAATGAAAAGTCACAAACTGTTACACCTATTTTAAAATAATGATTTTGGTCCATACTCTGATTGTATAAATCAGCATCGGCCAGCGACGAAAACAGAATTTTTACCAAGAGGTTCATTATTTTGTGTGATTTTTCTGCAAAGGAAACTGAACTCCCTTCTTCCTCTACCCATCAATCCCCGGGCACGGAGCTCTTCAATAAAAAATTATAGTGTATATATACAAAGTAAATATTTTTTGTATATATATATAATAAATAGATGTTGAACTTTCTTGATGAAAATTCTGGTTATGCAAGTGGCCCATCCAATAGGCAAAAAGAATAGAAAAAGGAAGTCAGGAGGAGAGAGCAACCAAAATGCTTTAGAAGAGCAACATACTAGCTATCTTTTAGAATTTCACTAGAGATAAAATGAAGGATTGTGTCCCTTTTTTTTTTTTTTTTTTTTT
>NC_064289.1:1756644-1770509 GCF_019186545.1 Solanum stenotomum
TTTTTGAGGAATTATCAGTTGTCCATTAATTTGTTTATTGGATATGAGTAAATTATGTGGGACTTTATGAAGTCTGACTTGGCCCCTTCATAAAAAATAAAATAAAAAATGCAATGACAAAATGATGATGATTTATCATTAGTAACAACACATGCCCATAGTGATATGTCTATGGAAAGGTTGTGGTCACCAAACAAGCAAGTCCTCCAGGAATTATGGCAAGTGATCAATTTTTTTTCTACTATTAAAAGGTATAATATATAGTCCACAATTTTTCCAGCATGCGTTAAAATGGAGACATATTATATACATTGCATGCAAGTGAAGTTTCCAAATTACTTGTATCTAATATAAGTCTTGCTTTTTATTAAAGTTATAATCATACAAATATGATTTTCCTCGGACTCTATGGAGGTAAGTAATTTATTCGAGAAAAGGAACTTAATTTATAACGCAAGCTTATGTGAATTTAGGTCATTATTGATGAGGTAAACTGGGAATTCAATGCTTAGACACACTTAGGGCGAACAGAACAGGGTAGCGAATATTTTAGCTAAAGAAGGAGCAAATAGGGGTGTACATAACCGGATTGGTTCGGATTTTTCAAATATCAAATCAAACCATTTGTGTAAAAATTTTAAATTTATAAACCAAACCAAACTAATAAAATTTGGATTTTTTTGGGTTTTTCAACCTCAGGTTGGTTCGGGTTTTTCAAATACCAAACCAAACCATTATGTCGAATTTTTAAATTTATAAATCAAACCAAAATAATAAACCTTGGATTTTTTTTCCAGATTTTTGGACTTTTTCTGTAAATTTTGCATACAAACATATAATTAACTTGTGCTCCAAAATATTTCTTTAGTCCAACCAAAATACAATTATCTAAAGTGTTTCTTAAAAAAATAACACAAAATATGAGATGAGTACTGAAGACACAAAAATATTCAATAAAAAATAATAATGAAATTATCATATAAAATAAATATTGCAAAGTTATAATGAAAATGATCATACTTTAAAAGTACTAAATCATGCTAAAATTATAAGTTTAATAAGTATTAGTTACATTACTAAATATTTAAGGAAAATTAAAATTAGAATATGTATTTTAATTGTCTAAACCAATGTAAAACTAAAGAACAAATATTCAATATTATTGTCATTCTTACTGTTGAATTGATTTTATTTTTGCATTAGTATTAATTTGATTTTGATTTAAGCTTTATTATAATTATCAACATCTATGAATTATAATCTTTATTGGATCATTCCAAATTCTAAGTTTTAAACTTGAAATAATATATTAAAAGATAAAAACTATGAAATAGTATAAGAATTATTTTAAAATTATATCAAAGTAAATATTTTTATGTATAAAATAAAATTTTAAAATTACATATATAATGTCGGGTTGGTTTGGTCTCGGGTTGGTTTTTTTTAGTTAAAACCAAACCAACCCAAATATAGTCGGGTTTTTTTTTCCAATACCAAACCAAGTCAAACCAAACCACTAGTCGGGTTTTTTTTCCGGTTTGACTCGATTTGCGGTTTGATTCGATTTTCGGTTCGGTTTTGTACACCCCTAGGAGCAAAGACCGAGCTTTTTTTGTTATGATGCATAATAGGCCCATAATTATGGCAGGTATGGGCTAATAGGCCCATGATTACATGGACTATTGGACCCAAAGCATGCCTCCAGGAAAATTATTTTGGGCCCAATAGTGTGAACTTTTCTTGCTAGTAGAAATTCTTGATTATAGATGAAAGGATAGAAAGGTGTGAGACTAAAGTGTATCACCATATAATTGTTGTTGACAGATAGATTAATGTTTCTTGAAATCATCTTGTTTATCTTTTTCTTTTCGTAAAATCATTTGGTATTGAGAATTCATACCAACTCGACTAATTCATATTTGCACCCTTTATTGAGTTTCCTCATTTTAGGGGCTTGAATGTCGAATCTGATACATCAAAGTATGAAGGATCTCATTTCATCCCGCCACATTCTTGATGGTATATAATATATATATATCATCCATAATTGTTTATCTTTGATCTTACCAACCATCACGTCCGTTCACAAACTAAAATGTATTAGTAATATATATAATTAAAACTAGCTAACAAGAGTTGGTGACATTTCTTTCATGGTACACCACTTTTAATTTCCTCTTTTATATCAAACGTGCAACCAACAACATATTATTCTCCAAAATCAACAAATTTAATCTCATATAACACCACACAACTCTCTTGTCAATAGCAAATTAAAACCATCATTCAGTTTTTATACTTCATCCACACTCTTTTTCTCAACCGTTTGAGGTACAAAAAAATTATGAAAATGAACACTTCATGTTGCTTGAAATTCAATAATCCATGCAAGAAAATAGTGAAGTTGTTCAAGTTCAAATTAAGAAAGCCTCTCTTTATAAAAAGGCTTCGATTTTTTCGCCCTTCAATAATAAAATGTGAAAGCAATACAAGCACCCGTAGAAAGCAAGCTTCACAAGTTCTTTCAGTGTTTCGTTCGATAAGGAGATCAAAACCAAGAGAGGAGGACCAAGTCATGGCACTCAAGAGTTTCTCAGGTAAAGGTGGCAAATGGGCGGGTGTACATAGTAAAACTTGAACATGTTAAATGACTCGAATCAATAAACGGTCATGATTATTGACCAAAATTTCTTTGAGTCAAATAGCGGGTCATTATTGATACACCAAGCATGACATAATCTACATGTCACCGGTTCCGATTGTGGAATCAACTACTATTAATGCTTGCATTATGATTGACTACCTGCATCGCCCTCCCTTAATGTGCAAGCCTTCTCCGGCTTTGGACCTTAAGTGAACGTGAAATATACTCTGCATTTTTATTAAATTATCAGCGAAATATTTTGGGTACCAAATTAATTTCATTTTGTACGTGTCAGGATTCGGGACTTAGATTGCATACACTATTTTGAGTCATTTGGACCCAATAATATGTGTCAAATTAACGAATAAGTCATAACTCAACCCGTATAAACTTAAACAGGTTGAACGAATTACTAAAAATGTGTAGATATTTTGCAATGCAGGGCATATTAAAGCACCAGTTCCTTCACCAATTACTCCAGCTTATGCAAGATTAAGTGGAGCTACTAAAAAAGAAGTAGTAATATTTCAGGATGATGTTGAAGATGCATGTAGAAGCTTCGAGAATTATCTGGCTGAAATGATTGTTGAAGAAGGGAAAATGAGGGATATAATGGATGTAGAAGAATTGTTATACTGTTGGAAGAATTTAAAAAGCCCTGTTTTTATTGACTTAGTCTGCAGATTCTATGGTGAGCTATGCAAGGATTTGTTTTCCAATACCTATAAGGATGATATCAACAGTCCACAGAAAATCATGCAATGATCGATCTGCCTGGTGCACTAAAGCTCCTGCTATGCACAGGGTTCGGAAAAGAGCCCGACCACAAGGGCCTGTTATACGTAGTCTTGCCTTGCATTTCTACTGATCACATTGCAACAACTTTACCAGTATATGATCATTTACCTTAATTACTGCCTTTTCTGTTGTAAGACATTGAAATTTATCAAGCAATACCAGATCAGTTATGTTGCTTGAATTTTTTTTAAAATCTTGTCGCATCTATTTCCATTCGTTTAAAAATATAGTTCCCAGGTAGAATTAGAATTAGGATTTGTGTTTTTACTATATTTATTCAAGTTCATACCAACGGTGAAATGGTTTGTTTCATTAGCTTCCTTCCTTCCTCCGATGCATTCATCAATAACGCTCCACACTGGAAAATCTTCAGTGAGATTGGCAATCGGAGAAAGTCTTTCCGGCAAGGAATCTAAATCAATCTTATAATATTCATGCAATCCATTGCGGAAATAGATTACTGCCGGATAATCGGCGGTTATCATTGACATTGATACGATTTTTGGTCTAGGGTTTCAGATTTTTTCAAGCTTCAATCGGCAGTCTATTAAGAAAAAGGTGACAGAATTTTTATAATCTAAAGAATTGTGCTAAATTAGGCGGTTTTTATTAGGGAACACTTTTACTTCAACGCAAAAACTTAATTTAGTGGAACTCTGTTATAGGTAGTGGACATTGAATGAAAAAAAATGTGAAGAGAAGTATTCTTTTTTTAAAAAAAAAAAAGAGGCTAAGTTTTAAATAATTTGAAAATTCCGGTTAAAACTTAAATAGCTGCCCCAAAGAGGACTACTAGTTCACTTCGTCCCATTTTAAGTCTATGCACCATTGGAATATGGTGGAAATTGCGCAAATTCTCCTTCAAAATGGCTGTTTTTTATTTATTTTACCCTTCCAAATATATTGATCTTTAACGATTGAATTTATGCCTAAAAAAACATAAATTCTTTAAAAGCAAAAGTACACGGGACATAAGTTTATGTAATATTATAATGTGAATATATATTTATGCTCTACAAAAAAAAAGTAATGTAAAAGTATATCTCCTCTAATAAAATGACACATTCATCCTTAATTAAGGGAAAAAGGATAAATATACCCCGAACTATTGTAAATGATATGCAGATACTCTTCGTCATACTTTTGGGATATTGGTGCCTCTGCCGTCCAAAAATTAAAGCATATATACCCTTTATACTAACGGATATACACGTGTCATAATCTTATCCGCCGATAAAATATCGGATCGACGGATAAAATTATGCCACGTGTCCCTATTTAGTCTTCCGTTAGAGTGAAGGGCATATATGCTTTAGTTTTAAGAGTAATAATTGTCCTACTACTAGATATGGTTTTGTCAATAAGTGTTAAATGCATGTGGGCAGTCCTTGGGCTAATTAATTTACGAAGTATACGCATTATTAGTCAATTAAACCGTGGACACTTGTCATTATCCCCTAAAACATTTTTATTTTGTCTTAATTATTTTAATTAGATTATAGTACTAACAGTCTTCCCTACTCTAATACTCTCTGTTGTTACCTTTCCCATTTCTCAACTGCACCAACAATAAGGAACCTAGAAGCTTTGACACCTTACATAACTTATTAATTACTTATTTAATTAAACCGGCATGATATTTTTATGCATTACGTGTTGGACTAATACCGACCATTATTATTTATTAAAAATAGTGTTATTAATTCACATGTACTCAGTCTTCTTATTGAATAAAATACAATATTATTACTTTCAAGTTGATTTTGTTATAACGCTGCTGAAATTTACAGACAATAATCATATATATAGTTGAATGAATAAATTCATATAAAGCTAGCAAGTATGTGACATTAATCGTATATAGTTGAATAAATATATTCATACTAAACTAGTATGTATACATATTATAGTGGTGCGGAGCAACCCTTTATATCGGTTATATTTAGTAAATATTTTAATTCTATCATTGATCGCAAATCGTAATTATATATTAGTGGAACGATTACATTCTACCTACATGAAAATTCAAATCTTTATTAGTGTGAAAAGGATAAGGGAACATTGTCGTATGTGATATAAAGACAAAAGAAAATTGGGCATGGGAAGATCTGTATTTGTATATACAATTTTCTCTTGCTTTATACAAACACAAACACAATTTATACATTTGTGTTTGTCTAAAGTGAGAGAGACGAGAGAGTGGCGAGTGAGATCTGGGAGAGTGGCAAGCGAGATTCTCTAGGGGAGAGAGGCGAACGAAAAGAGATGTATATATACAGTTTTTTTCTCACTTTATACAAACACAAACGCATTTTATACATTTGTATTTGTATATAAAGTGAGAGGGGCGAGGGAGCCAGCGAGAAACGTGAGTGGCGAGCGAAAATTTCAGGAAGAAAGACGAAATGACAACAGTATGCTACGGGTTACAATCAAAATCAAACTATGGTATGACATTTAATTTGAATTAATAATTTGCTATTTTATATAATTTTCCCAGAAATTAAATAGCTGCCCCAAAGAGGACTACTGGTTCACTATGGAGGAAATTGCACGAGTTATCCTTCAAAGTGGCTGGTTTTTATTTATTTTACCCTTCCAAATATATTGATTTTTAACGATTGAATCTATGCCTAGAAAAACATAAATTCTTTAAAAGCAAAATTACACAGAACATAAGTTTATGTAATATTATAATGTGAATATATATCTATGCTCTGCAAAAAAAGTTTATTTATGAAGGACAAAAGTAAACGACTCAACGCAAAATAGAGGAGAAGCGGAAATGTCATGAACTTGAGAAGGGATTAGAGCCAAGAAAATATGGGTAAATTCCATCAAGCCGTCATTCTATTTTATGTTGGTCTCATGAAATTTACATTTTTATTTTTTGCTACGTAAATAAAAATATGTAACAAAATAGTGTCATAACTCATAACAGTCGGTAATTTGTTTAAAGACATATAGGCCGTTCAATTTAGAATTATATTCTCAATAAATTAAATTTAAGTCAAATTATGTTTAATCACCTTTCTTGTTATTTTTATTTTTGCTTACTTCTACTTGTGTAAACTTCTGCTATAACCAACCTATCACACAGTTTAATTGGTGTGTTCATCTACATACCATCTTTTCACATATTCGAAGCATTTCAATTTCACTTCTCTTATTCTGTCCATCACAAAGATCATTGTCACCTTATCTTATAAAACTCTGCTCCTAAATTATATCTCCTCTAATAAAATGACACATTCATCTTTTAATTAATTAATATAATGTGATGTGAATATTCGATATGAGTAATAATTGTCCTACTACTAGATATGGTTTTGTCAAAAAGTGTTAAATGCATGTGGGCAATCCTTGGGCTAATAAATTTACGAAGTATACGCGTTATTAGTCAATTAAACCGTGGACACTTGTCATTCTCCCCTAAACATTTTTATTTTGTCTTAATTATTTTAATTAGATTATAGTGATAATAGTCTTCCCTACTCTAATACTCTCTGTTGTTACCTTTCCCATTTCTCAACTGCACCAACAATAAGGAACCTAGAAGCTTTGACACCTAACATAACTTATTAATTACTATTTAATTAAACCGGCATGATATTTTTTATGCAATACGTGTTGGACTAATACCGACCATTATTATTTATTAAAAATAGTATTATTAATTCACATGTACTCAGTCTTCTTATTGAATAAAATAATAGTTGTTACTTTCAGGTTGATTTTGTTATAACGCTGCTGAAATTTATAGACAATAATCGTATATATAGTTGAATGAATATATTCATATAAAGCTAGCAAGTATGTGACATTAATCGTATATAGTTGAATAAATATATTCATACCAAACTAGTATGTATACATATTATAGTAGCACGGAGCAATCCATTATATCGATAATATTTAGTGAATATTTTAATTCTATCATTGATCGCAAATCATAATTATATATATATATTAATGGAACGATTGCATTCTACATACATGAAAATTCAAATCTTCATTAGTGTGAAAAGGATAAGGGAACATCATCAAAGTATGTGGTGCAGCGTGATGTTGTTCTTAATTTCTTATTGATTCTTTTGAATATGAAAATATATTTGATAGGAACCATCCCCTCTTCGCCCTGAATGAATCCCTACGTGATGCATATCCAAATTAGTAGAACTTCAATCCTAATATCAAACATTTAAAAAAGAAAAGAAGGAAACAATGGATAAGTGGACGGAATTTTTTTTTTGCTTGGATGATATATATAATAAGCAATAATCTGTTTAAGCAAAAAAATAATAATTAAAAACAATACTTAATTGAGATTCATTGGATGACTAAAACGTGTAAACCACAGCCAAAACCGACCTTTTATTCTATTGACTAGAAACGTTGAATTATTTTTATTTTTTTAAAAGAAGTGATGGCTAGCTAATTCAAAGACCAGTTATATCAAAACTAGAGCTTAGACAAGAAGTTTCTTTCTTTTGAACTATTCCAATATTTATATATACCAATTCACATAGGAAAATAAAATAACTATACTTACACCAATCTTTTAGCTTCTTCTTTATCAATCGTATCTAATAAACCAAATAATTCGATTCCGGCATCCGTTTACCGATGCCGGAGAAGCCTATATTCGGAAAATATGAGCTAGGAAAGCTACTCGGCTGTGGCGCATTTGCCAAAGTGTACCACGCTAGAGAAATCAGCAATGGAAGAAGCGTCGCGATCAAAGTAATTAACAAGAGCAATATTTCCAACAAAGATGGTCTTCCTAACAATAGAATCGAGCGCGAGGTTTGCATTATGCGCCAGCTGCAGCATCCATACATTGTTAGACTCTATGAGGTGCTCGCTACGAAGACGAAGATCTATTTCGTTATGGAATACGTCAAAGGAGGCGAATTATTCAACCAAATCTCCAGTAAAGGCCGATTCACCGAGGATCTCAGCCGGAAATGCTTTCAGCAACTGATTTCCGCCGTTAATTACTGTCATTCACGAGGAATTTACCACCGCGATTTGAAACCTGAGAACGTTCTGATTGATGAAAATGGAGATCTGAAAGTTTCCGATTTCGGACTCAGTGCTACAACTGACCAAATTCAATCATTCGACGGGCTTCTACATACTGTTTGTGGATCTCCGGCGTATGTAGCACCGGAGGTTTTGACGATTAAAGGATACGACGGAGCTAAAACCGATATCTGGTCATGTGGAATTATGCTATTCGTGATGATCGCCGGTTACTTCCCGTTCTACGATCAGAATCTGATGTTAATGTACAAAAAAATCTACAAAGGCGAATTCCGGTGCCCGAAATGGATCTCTCCGGATGTTAAGCGGATACTATCTCGTCTTCTGGATGTAAATCCGGCGACGAGAATAACGGTCGAAGAAATCATCAGAGATCCATGGTTCAGAAAGGGATTGAAATTCATCAAATTCTCAGAAGAGGAAGAAAATACTAAGATAAATTCATTAACAAATTGTTTGAATGCGTTTGATATAATTTCCTTCTCCCAGGGATTAGACATTTCTGGATTGTTCAAATCGAACAATCCGGTCGATGATTTGGAAAGGATAGTGGTGGAAGAGTCGCCGGAGAGTGTAATTGAGAGAATTGAAGAGGTAGGGAAGAAGGAGAATTTCAGGATGAAGAAGAAAAAAGAATGGGGAATCGAAATGAAAGTACAAAATGGTAAATTAACGATGAGCCTAAGCTTGAATGTATATCGATTGACCGAACGGTTAGTAGTCGTGGAAATTCAAAATAGTGATGGTGACGATGGGTTGTATAAAGATGTATGGAGGAATAAATTGAAGCCCGTAATTTTGAGCCAACGGGGAGCAGAGCATCACATTTCCGACAGCTAAATTTCAAGCATTGGGTGATTTTTAATTTTTAATTTTTTTTAGTAAGTTACAAAAACAAAAGAAAAAATGTGCAATGACGTGCTTTGTTTTTTTTTTTTTCCAAAGAAAATAATTGATGTAAAGTTTTTTTTTAAAAAAAAAAAGAGTGGGGGAAGTTCATATTGTAAATATATACCGTTTTCTTGTCTTATATTTGTGTGTTATATATCTTTGCTTATATTTGTGTGTTTATTTTGGATTTAATTGATATACATGTATAATATCATAATTAGTAAAGATTCATATAAGTGAAGATTGACATCAATTGTATCAATTTTTAATTGAGATGTCGATATTTATTTATTTGTTTGTCAATACAAGTTAGTTACCAAAAAAATCAATAACAAGTTGATTTTGAAGTGTAATTATTTTTTTTCCTATGAAAATTAACCCATAATTTATTTTTGATAAAAAATTTGAGGCCTCTAAAATTGGTGGCCTAAGGCCAATGCTTTATTCAACTAAGCATAGAGCTGACCCCACGTAGACGTTCAATGAACAGTCCATCTCGTCTTGATTTGATTATACCAGCTTCTTTTCCTTCTAAGAGAATTAAAGAAGATCAAAAATCAAAATGTATACGCTAAAGAAAACCAAAGTAGGACTTTTTAAAAAAAAAAAAAAAAAATAGAGAAAAAGGTGTTAATTACNTTTTTGATAAAAAATTTGAGGCCTCTAAAATTGGTGGCCTAAGGCCAATGCTTTATTCAACTAAGCATAGAGCTGACCCCACGTAGACGTTCAATGAACAGTCCATCTCGTCTTGATTTGATTATACCAGCTTCTTTTCCTTCTAAGAGAATTAAAGAAAATCAAAATGTATACGCTAAAGAAAACCAAAGTAGGACTTTTTTTTTTTAGAAAAAAAAAAATGATTGAGAAAAAGGTGTTAATTACTATACAGACACAGTTCATCTACTTAGAGGATAATATATATAAGGGCCATTTTAATCAAAACTAAAGGCTTATAGTTTCATTATAATTATTTGTACGTTAAAACAATAATTTAGAATGTGCTGGAGCTAGCAAATTGTTTGGAGGCATGAACATGGGATGGTCGGACCAATAATCATGACCCCTTGCCGTTGCAGATAATATAATCATCATTTTCTATGGATCTAGGAGGGAAAATGTTTTAGTTTTTTGCAATAAAAAAAAATACTTTCAGGAAAATAATTAGTTTTTTTTTTTTTTTTTTGTGTTCCGTGTTACTTGTTATAAAAGAATCTATATCTATATCTATATAATAATATAAAGGTGAATGTAAGAATGATGATGTGGCGTGCCTCAATAGCCAGAATGACTATTTAGCTATTTTGTCAGAATATTGAAATTTTTGTTTATTTTCTATTTAAAACCTTCATGAAAAATTATATATTTCCTTATTAATTATTATTAGCATTTATTGAAATCAGTCCTACTAATCATATATGTTAACTAATAACGTTATTTCATTTATTCCTTTCCTTATCAATAAAATACTATTAATTTCCTAGAATCTCTCTATATTCTTTATGTTACAAAAGTTTTTCGTCTTAATTAGATGAATTATATCTCATCTGTTTCTTTCCTTATTACTATAATATTAATCTTTCTTAGAATCTCTCCATTTTCCTCATGTTACTTTGGTTTTCTTCTCTTTTTCTTTTTGATTGGATAAATTAAATATCATCATTATGAGTATTAATGTATGAGAAAAAATCTACCAATTTTTACTTACAAATACAAACAGAAAATGTCATATTCCTTCTGGCACAAATTGATTTCACTTTCATTCTAATATCTCCATTAAAATTTGGTAAGTTCAACAATTCTCTCTTCTTCTTTTAAATATAAGTTCAACAATCCACTTTGTCGTTTGTGAATAATATTTGTTGTAAATTTTATTTTCATCTTTTTTTTCTCTTTCCTCATGTATGATATAATTTTTTCTCTCTATATTTAAATAGGTTTGCTCTCATCAAGGTAAGATCAATTATCTTCTTTTCAAAACTGTATATACATTATAATATCATTAATTTTGAATTTGAATTTTATGTTTTTCATTTCTAATTCAAATGTATCAAAATTTAACTAATTTTCTTTTTTATCACCAATCTTGAAGAATATTGAATTTGTGCAATACAGGTTATTTAAAAAATTTATAGGTATGCGAACCTAACTAATTTATTGATCACCAATCTTAAGGAATATTGAATCTATGCCTAATTTCTTAATGACCCATGTTAAGGAATATTGAATCTGTGTAACACAAATTAATTAAATTTCAATATGTAAAAGAGCTTCAATATGACAACAAATTTTGATGTAATAAGTTTTTCTCTTTTTTCCTCTTTTATTTATTTTTCAATGAAAAGCAATATTAAAGTATTATCTAATAACAGAGAGGACAAGAAAATGGAGGAGCGAGGGATGGCGTCGAAGGAATATAGACGTTAAAATTACTGAATGAATACAACATTTTATGTTATTGAGGATGAAATGGTCGTGTCACGCTTGAAAGGTATTAAAATAGAATTATGATCATTCAAAATGCATAGAAATAATCTCAGAAAAGATGGTGTATGCACTTTTTTTTATCTCTTACTTTTTATTTCATTTTAATACAAATATATTGTTTATTTGTTTAATCAAAATTACACTATTCATTATAGCGTCATAACTTAGGAAAGTGAAAAATAATATAAAATAATAATTACTTACGTAAATCCAAAAAAAAAACATCATTTTACAATTCAAGCAATCTAATCATCCTTGACCAAAAAATAATTTCTAATTCATCCACAAATAAGTACTAAAGAAAATTATTGCTAAAGAACTTATAAATGTTATGATTTTATTAACTTGAAAATAGATGTATTGATATAAATATTTGTACTTATAAACATATATAATTGATGATTCTGAAGATATTACTAATATATTTTTCGATTAAATTATTTTTATTTTTAGATATGCTTATATTTTATTGGAATTTAGTATGATGTTGAGAAATTTCATCGAGGTTGAATTGGCGGTATCTTTCTCTTTTTGGAGATTTTCTTTATTTTTTCCTACTTTATATGCTATATTACATTTGTTTTTTTGAAAATTCACACATTTTATTCTCTTAGTAATATTAAATGTGCAATGTTAAGAACTCATCATTTCTTATAGAATAATGAGAAATTTTCGTTATTACGGTTAGTTTAACGATACAATACAATAAAATTAGATTAACAATCAAAACATGCCAACCATCCAAACAAGCGGTTAATGTAATTTAATGATCTTTATTTTCATTACTCTCACATTTTTTATTATCATAAACCCTAAAATAATTAATAGACATGACATTATTTGATATTTTATATTGTAGTATTATAAATAAGGACACAATAAGAATTTGTAGAAATGATCACATTATTAGCTCTTTAAGTTATGTTTTTGGTGTTTACATGCTTTAGTTTGACTTGAAGAATAAGATGAAGGCTATTGAATGGATGATCAATTTGTGGGAGTGGACATCGACAAGAGCTCGCAAGATTGTGCATTGATTTCGTATTGTTTCCTTCTATTTTTAATGATTAAGATCGTAAAAAAATTAGTGCACTTTTTTACATTTTCTTACTATGATTTTTCTTTTATTTTGTATTTTATACGTTTTTTTGTCAAAATAAGAACTTATGCTTCGTTGGCAAGGTACGGCCCTGGACAATGAAAAAATAGAATAAGATGGAGCCTACCTACTTGGTTCGGACAAAGTAGATAGATCAAAGGAATGGAATCCAGGTGGCTCTTATGCCGCTTTTGATGGTGCTTGCAAGTATGCTTTAGCCAAGCATCAGATAAACCAAGTTCGGGTTGGGAAAGGGACTATTTACCCTAGTGGCTGATAACATATCCATCACCCTTCCTCGGTCCGTCCCCATAGCAAGCTTCCTATTGACTTCTCACAAAACATTATATGTCCAGATTATATCAAAATAATCTGGCTTTACCATGTTACTATTCGGAGAATGGAGGTGATCTCTCTCTATCTTCAGTCAATCATTTCTACCAGCTCCGGCTAACTTCCTTTAGGAAGGAAAGCAAGTCCCATCGATTGAGCTGTTGATGGAATAAGTCTGCTAACTACTAACAAAATATTTTATGTCCAGATTATATCAAAATAATGTCATTTACCCCTCTAAAGTGTCTAAACAAACACCACTAATTAATTCGCGGTGAAACTTGATGAAGTAAACCTCCCGGGGGTGCCAGTATCATATTTCAGAAGTTAGAGGGAGTTTAAACAATTTCAAGTTTTTGGCGATTATAAAAAGATGAGCTAAATTCTATGGTAGTTATCCACATTAAACAAACGCCTTAAGAAACAATAAATAATAAGGTAATATTATATTACATTTTAAATATATTAAATTTAATGCTTTGGAAAATGTATTAAATATTGAATAGTATCTAATAGTAAGGTAAAATAGACACAAATAGATAAATAATTCATTGATTTTCAAATTAG